>NC_060267.1:102467593-102502389 GCF_021613505.1 Equus quagga | reverse complement strand
GCCCCATCCACCCTCGGCCCCATCCACCCTCGGCCCCATCCTCCCTCAGCCCCATCCTTCAGCGCCCTCTGTGGAGGAGCCCTGAGCCCCTAAACCAGTTAAAACAACTTCTTCAACATGAAGATCAGACTGTACCCCAGGTTCAATTAAAAGGAGGAGTTTGTCCCTAGGCTGTGATTCAGGAGAAAAGTCTTACGTGTAACAAGCTGGAAGCATCATCAACTACAGAAGAGTTTTCGGAAGAGCACGTCGCCTTCGCCTAAACAAACCACGGGGCGTGGTGGGTTGAGTTCTCACTTCTGCACCTATACCCAGACCCAAATCCGGCCTCCGAGCAGCCCAGCTCCTCATCTCTGCATCCTTCCTCTCTCCCCGCTGAGCCACCTGGTCCCCAACTTCAGCCTTAGCCCCTCAGATTCTGGGATTCATTCTGCCACTGGTCAGGGAGGAACCAGGGAACCTCATTTGGCTCCGTGGGATCCGAACATAAGTACATTAAGGCGGTTTTCAAACTGTAAAGTCTCTAAGACAAGGCATGCTGGGGTGACCACCGCCCCAGAGCCCACCATGACTGTGCTGTTTCTGACATGAAGCCCACCGCATAACCCTGCTCCAGGGTCTGGGTCCGTCTCTCACATTCCAGCCTCATAAAAGGAGCCCTGCTACATTCATCCCACCTGCATCGCCTGCTCCCGGACTCCCTGGTTCAGAGAAACTTCCCAAACCTCTCAGAGCAGGAAGAGGAACTAACGGGTAAAACTGTAATGATGCCACAGCCTTGCATGGGGAGGTGAGAGCCTCGTCCCTGGAGGTACTCAAGCACTGGCTTGTTGAGAACTGAAGCATTCAGCGAGGGTTGGAGTATCTCCATCTTGAAAGTCCCTTCAATCCAAAGGTGACTAACTTCATTACTTTTAATTCAAACTTCCCACAGTAAAATAAGTTATGGGTTGATGAGGTCAGTAAGTTGAGGATGACTTCAGAATGCAGCTGGGTGAAACCTTTCCTGCAGTCCACCTCAATCCACAGGGTGGAACAGGAGCGTCCCTGTCTGCCTTCAGAGCCCTCACAATGGAAACAAACTGGGGTGAGGTGGGGGGCATCAGGAGGATTTTGTTGATATATATGAATGACAGAAAAGAAAGGGAAAAAAACCCACCTAGATGCTCTAGGCATTTTCTGAGTGAGCGAAGGCAGAATTTCTGTTTACTCTCAAATTCCAGGAGGCACAGAAGTTAGAGCCTGAGCTGAGGTAGACACCTGTCCTTCCCAGCTATTCCAAAACCCAAGCATGGGGACTTCCTTGCACACCTTAGAAGGTAATGAGATGCCAGTCACAGGCTGCTGCAACTGAGCAGACCAGCAAGACTTAGTTCAGAGGAGAGAGGAGGGAGAGACTTTCCAGGAAGGAAACACAGCAAAAAAAGGCATGGAGCCAGGGATTGGTGTGGCCTATCTGGGAGAAATTGGGCGTTATTTTTTATTCAAGCACAACACTGTGTTAGCTCTTTATATACTCTGTCTGGTTTAGTTCTCCCAACGAGTCTCAGAGGTAGGAATTCCGACTGCATTTCCCGGATGACAGAACTGTGGTGCAGAGACATGAAACGACGACCCCATCAGACGGCTGTCAAACTGTGTGGCCAGGGCTGGAGACCAAGGCTGTCCGACCGAAAGGCAAGCTGCTGGGGCACTGCAGCCTACAGCTACCTGTCCAGGCGTGAACCGGAAGGAACCTCTTTCCCCGCCCCATCCTTTACATAAATCTAGGGGTGTCAGCCAGGTCCCAAGGCTGCCTCCCTTCTGGAACGGACCTGGCTGAGGGAGGCACTTCTCCACGCAGCTAGTGAAGGAGAAGCCACGTGGTGTAGGGGAGTGTTTATTTAAGCATATACTGGGGGTCCTGGAGCAGTCTGCACAAATGCAGGTTCCTGAGCCACACCTGAGATCCTGTGGATCAGAATCTCTGGGTGTGGGGCCTGGGGACCTGCGTCTTTAACAGGTGTTCCTTTGGTTTGTTTAAAGGCTTATTGAGATTTGAGAAATGCTGTAGCTGAAAGGGTCAGGAGACTCACGCTGAAACCCCAGGTCCCCTAGATGTGCAATTCTGGGCAAACCACTTCTCTCTTCTGAGTCTCAGTTTCTCCATCTGTCAGTGGGAATCCCTTCCCTGCTGCCCCAGGGTTGCTGGGAAGATGAAAGGAAGTTAGAAAGCTCTCTGGGCAGGCACAGGTGTAGACTCTACAAGTCCTGCGCTCCCTCCAGCCACCAGCCCAGGGCTTGGGCCACAGAAACCACTCCCTGGTAGGGAGGGGCTGGCTAGGACCTCGGAAAGAGAGGGAGGCAGGGTGGACTCGGTCCCCCTCCCACCCCCAATCCCTCTTCCAATGTCAGGGTGAACTGCGTGGCATCCAGATGGCACTCTGCCTGCAATGCCTGCTGCAGAGCCCTGGGCGGAGGGCTGTCTGCAGCCTGGTCTGAGTCAGTGTCAGCCCCCAAGAGCGCGTCTACAGAGGGAAGAGGGGAGCCCAGTCTCAGACTTCAAGGCTAAAGGGAGAAGCCCACAGCAGAGAGAGGCCATCCAGCACAGCCCATCAGCCTCACTCTCCCCTAAGCTAAAAACTCACTTCCAGCACATGAAGAGGACAACCTCCAAGTGCACAGACCCCAAGAGTTCCTGGGCAGTTACGCACAGTGCGATTCTGTTCAGTATTTACAGAGACCCTGCTGTGTGCCAGGTACTGGCTAAGTTTGGGATGGGGACCCTCCCTTTCACAGAGAGCCAGAATCTAAAAAGAAAAAATAAATCAAGAAAATGTCAAACATGAGAAAAAGGCAACTCAATTTGGAATCTCTTGTTCTTGGAAAACATCAAGTATTCAAGTCAGGATTTTTAAATTAAGAACACGAAACATAAGACTTCATTTGAAAAATATAACAAACTCTGAAAAATACGATTCTGTTTTCTATTTTAATAGTGGGGAGGAAGAACGGGGGGAGGAAGCACGGCCCAGAGGTCTCACCGGGGCCATCCATCTCGGATAAGATGACGCCACGGACAAAGGCACCAGTGTTTGACACCCACCCTCCTGCCCAACTACCTACCCGTCCATCTGCCCACCCACTACCACTGGTCTTCACATCCACACTCAGTCCTGACCAGGCAAGACTCCTGCCAGACTCTGAGGAGAGGAGGGAGGGAGGCGCCCGCTCACTAGGAGGGACCACAACACAGTTACACGCACACAGCCCCCCAAACGGGGCGGGCAGCAGAAAGCCCCAGGAGAAGAGGAGGAGAGAGAAACTCTTGGGAGAATTCAGATGACATCAGAGATACCACTAATTGCCAAAAGATACAACGAAGGCTTCAAGGAGAAAGTGGCAGTTAAAACGGGCCACACCGTGCCCTTGGGAAGATGTGAACCTACAGAGAGAGTGACAGAGCAGCTGGGCGTAAAGCACAGCAGGGACAAAGGCAGGGAAGTCAGATAGCTCAGGATGTGTAAAGGGGCAAGACAGAATTCCAGTGGAGGGATGAAAAGGGGAGCAGGGAGATGCTGGGAGAAACAGGTGCCGACAAGTGCGCAAGGCCCTGAGCTGGGCTCCAGCCGGTGGGCTCTGCGTGGGCCAGCCGCTGTGACCCACGGCACTGTGCTCTGGGGGTGGGGAGGGGGATGCTCTCGACAGTCCCCAGCCTCCAGGAGCAGGGGTCACACGCTGACAGGGTGAGGGATGGCCTGATCCTGAGGTCTGAGGTTGACGGAGAAGCTCCCCTGGGACTCCTTGAAGGAAATGGCGAAGGGGCCTGGCTGGGAACACCGCCGGTTGGTTTGAAGACAACTTGGCGTTTTCAACTTGGGGATGTGTAGTTACACTTCTCTGGGTCCCAGAAAGCTGCCGCTGCTCAGGTTGTACGCCTTTCCAGGAAAAAGCACACCCAATGTAATTGTCAGCCCAAGGGCTGCGCCAGGCAGTGACGGGAGCCAAAGACAGATTTCAGAAACCGCCTGAGGTCTCGCTGGGGAAAAAGGACTGCAGATAGCCAGGGTTTGGGACCTGGCACACAGCAGGGGTAGGACAGGGGCAGGGGGCTTCCAAACCCCCAGGAACAAGCACCCTCAAGCGACTGGGAAGTGTGGGAAGCAGACAGGAGAGGGCTGTTTTGGGGGTAGGTACCCCTCAATCATATCCACAAGGTCAGCACTGCTAGGTGACAGGGCTTCCTTTGGCACCTGGGTCCACAGGAGCCAGTGTGGGACCCCACCCCCGCCTGTGTCCTCTCTAGATGAGGGAGAAAGGACAACTGTCAGGTATACCCTTCGGTGTCTGACTTTTCCTGTATCTCTTCTGAAATCTTATCTTAAAAAAATACCTCATCTCCTTAACTAAAGCCTGTTCATCTTCTTCACCTCCCCCCCCTCCAGTAATCCTTTCTCTGTCTCAGAATCTTGAATTATTCACACCGCCCCGTCTCAGCTTGTCAGCCCTCCACAATTTGACACCAGCCAGGGCCGAGCAGCGTTTAACCCAGCAGGCCCCGGCGCTCCTCAAGCGCACGCGCACCGGCCTCGCCCAAACAGGGGCAGCCATCCACCCTGCGCACGGCAGCGCTTTCCCATTCTAACTCCCACTGTCTTCACTCTTATTAACATCTTCACTTTTATTCCTCTCCACCCCTTGGCCGAACCACGGGTCTCATCTTAGATGGGACCCATGGAGCAGGCCCAGGGGACCGCTGGTGCTGCCCCTTTGGAGAGCATTTTGGCAACACATAACCCCTTCCCCTGCCATCTCTCCTGTGGAAATAAACCCAAACGCCAAAAAAGCTTTAATTACAAACATGCTCACCTGAGCATTCTTTACAACGCAGCAAGATTTTACAAATACCCTGAGCACAAAGCAAGAGGGAACGAGTATGTTAATTTGGGTCACAACCACTCAAATGGAGTATTTGTGCAGTCACTTGGTACTGCTGTATCTGCAGAGCCCAGCACAGACTGTCTCATAGTCATTTTTATTACTTTACTAAGTTATTTAATAAAATAGGCAAATACAATATGCAGTTAAATAAAATAAGCAAGAGATTTTATGCACGGCATGACTACATCTGCTAAACAGACCCCAGATACATTCTCCCAAGACAAGAACAAGACACAACCCACTGCTCACAGTGGTTATGTTAGCACGGTGGAACTGTCTGTTTTTTTAACCTTCAGATATATTCACAAATGTGTGCAAACATGCACACAAAGTTATTAATTTCAGTGTTTCCAGAGGAGTGTAGGCCTGGAAACGACCTGGATATCCAGCCATCAGTGACCAGACATTGGAACTCCTTGCAGTCGTGAAAAGGAATGGGGCAGACCTCTGCGCCCTGACAGGGAACAATGTCTCACGGGACAAAAGGAAGGTCCAGAGGAGAGCATTCAGCACACTGCCGTTATGTGCAGCGACGGTCGCGGAGGGACGTGCGTGTGTTTCCCTGCATGTCTGCACACACACAAAGCATCTGGGGGGCTGGAGGACGGGAGTCCAGTGGGGCAAGATTTGATTTTTCCCTCCAGATCTAAATCTCTGGAGTGCATGCTTCCTTTTACAAAACATTTTAAAAATGGTTTTTTGAACCAAAATGGACTGGCCAAATTTCCCTCCTACTGGACTATCCCAACAGCAAGATTTCGTCCTCTGTGGCCAGAATTCTGGCCATTGTAGTGACCTCCATGCCCCTGCACCTCTTGTCCTCTGAACACTCGCCAGTTCATCAGGTTAGCTTGAGGGTGGGGGTCATTCCAGAGGAGGAGGAGAAGGTGCCATGGCAGCCATGCGCGCCCCGGGGGGCACTACAGGGCCCAGACCACAAATACAGCTACCGTTTGCAAACAGTTCCAAGTCCACAGGACACTCTTCACATACTATTCTCATTGGATCTTCGCAACAAGTCTTATGTTTACAGTGATAGCTCCATTGTACAGCAGAGGAAACTAAGGCTCGGGGGGGGGGGGGGGGGTACGAAAGGAATTTCCTAATTCCACTCTGCTAGGTGGCAGATCTAACGCGAAAATCTGTGCATTTCCCACTTCCTGGTGCTGAGGATGGGGAGGGAGGTGCTGGAAGCACGTGCTCTTCCTTTGCTGGTGCTGGCAGACCCCCTTCACATCAAACCTCACTCTAATTCCTACCTGAATCCTTTTTCCTACATTTCAACTACATTCCCTATCGCTTCTAGCCAACTGGCACAAAGATATGCGAATGCATTCTCTCAGCACCCCAGAGACAGGGCCAGAGTACAGCCAGCCACCACTCGCAGAGGTGGCGGGGGACTGAGGAGCTGGTGTTGTTGTATTTTTCCCCATAGTTTGGGAGAGGGGTGTGAGGCCCCTGGAATGTCATCTGCCTCCATTTTCCATCCCTGCTTTGAACTGGAATGTCTATAACTGGTCCCATCACTGTATTTTGGGAACAGATAACTTGTTTCTTTAGTTTTCCAGGTTCACAGATGGAGAGGAGTTATGCCCCAGGATGGATGATACCCCGAGCCTTGCCCATACCCAGCTAGAGGACCGAGATGACAAGATCTGGGACTTCTGAGCTGATGAGATTCAGATGAAATTTGGTGAGCTGATGCCGTCATGGGATGAGGTCTTTGGGACCCTGGGATGGAGTAAATTTTGCATTTGAGATGAACATGGATCTTTGGAGGTCAGAGAGTAGACGGTCATAATGGCCCTCAGAAATGTCCAGGCCCTAATCCTGAGACATATGGATATTTTGCATTATGTGGCAAAAGAGACTTTGCAGATGTATTTAAGATTATAGAAAAGGGAAATTATTCTGGCTTATCTGGGTGGGCCAATCTAATCACACATCTTAAAACAGCAAACCTTTTCTGGCTGGAGTCAGAGATTCAAAGGGTGAGAGAGACTCAACCTACCGATGCTGGAGGAGGCCACAGGAAAGCCCGAGAAAGACGGCAGGCGGCCTCAGGAGCACAGACCAGCCCGGCTGCCCGCCGGCAGGGAAACGGGCCTCTGTCCTACAGGGAACTGAAGTCGGCCAACAAGCTGAACGTGCTTGGGAGTGGACGCTGTCCTGCAGCCTCCAGATAAAAGCCCAGGCCAGCCTACAGCTCGGTTTTGGCCTTGTGAGACCCTAAGCAGAGCACCCAGCTCAGCCCACTGGACTTCTAACCTATAGAACTGTGAGATTAAAATGGACCTTGTTTGAAGCCAATACATGTATTGCAAACTGCTATGGCAGCAACAGGAACAAACATGTCATCTCAGACTCTGAACAGCCCTTAGAGATCACTTCACTGAACCTTCATTTTGCAAATGTGGAAACTGAGGCCCAGAAAGCAGAACACAGCAAAAAAGGCTACACAGCAAGAGGCAGAGAGCCAAAGAGCCCCGGAACTCTGGGCCAGTTCTTGTTCTCAGAGCGAGACTCAGGGCTCTCAGCGCACAACCAAACTGTGGAGCACAATGAACACGTTTGTCAATGACCATAATCAATCACTTTAGACACAGTGGTTCACAGAGAGCCCACAAGTGGCTCCCAGCCTGCCTCCATCTCTGTGGGAGGAAGAGAGTCCACGCAGGGCTGGATTTTATTTATACAAAGCCCAGCTGCTCCTCAGGCTGCAGACATAGGGACAGGACAGGGCAGATGCCGACTGAGAGGCCAGGATTCCCAAAAGCCACCATCTAAAGGCGGCTAGTCCTTGGGCCAAAGCCATCTAAATATATTTTCCCCCTAGCGATTATCTCTAACTGGCCTATTCAAAGGAAACTAACTTATGCCTGTCACCAGGGCCTTCTGGAGCAGCAGCAACTTGAGAATGAAGCCCCCATGAGCTGAGCAGTCACCTCTCCAGGGATAAAGGGGAGGCAAACCGGACCGCAGCCTCAAAAGACACGGTCAGCTCCACATCTTCCCCTTCTCGCCCTGTGTGGGCGGGGAGTAAGGCTGAAAAGGGCGGGCATGGCCCACGACGGTCCTGGTCCGAGGAAGGCTGCAGAGGCAGGGCGAGCCGCAGGCTGGGCCCACTGCTGACCTCCACCCTCAGCCTCTGCATTTCCCCTCCGCACTTCAGAACCTCAGGCTGCTGGCTGTAAATGTCACCTTCGGTCACTCCCTGTCACATACAGTCCGGCCATCAGCCACCACGCGCTTGTCCTCAGTCTCTGCGGACCCCAGGCCCTTTACAACCATGCATCTTCACCCACGCCCTCCCTTACGTTTGGAATGCCCTTCCCACACCTGTCCACCGGGCAAAGTCTTAACTCGCGCAAGCGCAAATGTCCCATCCGAACTCTGCCAACTCCTCAGGGAGATGTCTTCTTCAACACGCTTGGCTGTGCTGCCAGAACACTGCTCCCTTTCCTCTTGTACCTAGAATCACGTCCAGTAGCTGTTTATGGACCTGCCTTCCCTCCGAGGCCTTAAATCTGAGCCACGTCTGTGACACCCAGCTCACACCCTACAGGGGCTGGCAGGCAGTAGATGTCTGCTAAATACTCCTCAAATTGACTTGAGTCTTCCTTTCAGACGTGAGGCTCACAGATGTTTTCCAAGGTCTGACTTGTATGCAGTAAGATCTCAGACTGTCAGGAGCCTGATCCCCTCATTGAACTGAAGAAACAGAGGCCTGGATCACAGAGGTGAGGCCAAGACACACAAGACGCAGGGCAAACAAGAAAAGGAAGGAGACAGGAGTGGGGGAGCCCCTGGCTGCAGGGAGGGAGCAGAGCAGCGAGTGTGCAGGGTCCAACCTTCCCAGTGGGAGTGAGGGCTCGGGCCCAGCACCCTGTGACGTTGGCACGGCCAACTTGGGCTTCCTGCCTTGTCCAGGACAGACTGGCAGGAGAAAGCATGGGCTCTAGGGTCAGACAGACCTGCATGCAAACCTAGCTTCTCCTCTTGATACCTGTGTGGGCCTAAGCAAGGCACATTCCTGCTCTGAGCCTCAGTTTCCTCATCTGTAAAATGGGAAAGATGATTGTACCTTCCTCACAGGGTCCTCCCTGCCCCTCTCCCTCTATCAATGCTTGCTATCAAGTTAATCTCTCCTCATATTTCAGGGCCAAGCTCATGTCTCATTTTCTCAGAAGTCTTCTCCAACCACAAATAGGTCAGGGCACCTGCTAGAAGCTCTTAGAACTGCCTGCACTTTTTTGGAACACTGAGCACTGTTGAATTTAAATAATTAACTGTGCAACCAGGCATTTCATGCCTGAGTTGTCAGGCCGACTGTCAACCTGTCTTGTTTCTCCTGTTGTCCCATCATTGGAGCACTGACGAGGCTTGGGGAGAATCCATGGAAAGTCCTGTCTGGGTGCAGTATGACCCTCTGAGATAACACAGTGCCCTTCAGCCTTAGAATCCATCTGTTTATTTAACACACTTTTATTGAGCAGCAGCTGGGTACCAAGCCCTATGCTAAGTGCCGGGGACACAGGGATGAGCTGTAGGTGGTGATGCCCTGGAGGGGCTCACAGTGAGGTAAGGGAGACCATTACATAAACAACACAGGGCAGAGCGCACAGAGGCACAAAGGAGAAAGTTGTCAAACCTGGGGTCAGGAGGTCGGGAGGTCAGCAAGGTGGTGCTTACCTGCCGGGGTCTGAGGAACACAAAGGCGGCTTTCTGCTCTGGAATATTTTTCCAAGCACTTAATACAGTGTCTGAAATTCCCCCACTGGTGTCAGGCCCTTCCTCCTCTGCCCTCACTCCCTCCTCCCCATCATCACCGTATGCATTGACGAGGGCGGCAGCTTATCTACTGGAAGGAAGGACAGAGGGAGGAACGAAGTCCCCTCTCTGGGCTTCAGTTTTCTCCTCTGTGAAGTGAGGGGGTTCCCACAGGCTTGGTGGAACCCTGAACTTCCCTCCCCGACAATGGGCACAGGGGAGGGTTAAAGACAGACCCAAAGTCAGGGCAGATCCTGTGACGCACCAAGGTCTCTTCGGCACAGTGCTGCGGCCGGCCTTGCATGGAGACCTCGGGGCCTCCGGCATCTGCGACCGGGTCTGAGGAGGACGGGAGGATGGGGTGGCAGGCTCCTCATCCCAGAGGCTGAGCAGCCGCCTAAACTCTGATCCCTGCTAAGCCAGTGACTCACTCCATGGCTCTGAACCCAGCCTGGACCTCTGGCCCAGGCCGGCAAGGAAACTTGGGTTTGGACCAGGGACCTCCCTGGAAACTAGATGCAGCATCCACAAGGAGCTTCCGAGAGGGGAACGTGGACCCAAGCAATCCCTAGCCGCAGGACACCTCCCTCCTGTCTTCTATTTCACTCAGAGCAGCTCCGGGTGTGGCCCAGGACCTGCCCGCCCTGCCCCGGCTCAGTCCCAGGGACCCAGCTTTGCGCGCCTCAATTCCTCACACAACACGTGGCTCGGCGGCTGCTCAGCAGACACCCCCGAGTTCTAGTCCGACTCCGCCACTTGCCGGCTAGGCGATCTTGGACGACACTTCAGCCCAGCTCCTTTTCTGCTCTTCATCACCCCTTCCTTCCCTGCTATTGTCCAAACCCTCAGTCTCATAGGGACCTTCTCCCTTCTGCCCCGCCTCAGACCCCTCTTCACATCAGGTACAATCCTAATAACAACCATAATTACATCTACTAAAAACCCACTTCACACCAGGCCCTGCACCGTGCACCTGCCATGAGTTCCTCTTAACCATTAGAGCCCTGTCACTGTCTATTATCCCCATTTACAGTCGAGTAAACTGAGAAACATTCCAGGAGAATGGCTTACCACAGGTGCTGCACAGAAAATAACTCTGCCTAACTACCTCCTATCTTTCTTCAGGTCTTTCCTTAAATTTTGCTTTTAATCAGTATCTTGACAACTCCAAATGGTCATTGTTAAGAGAGTCAATGGAGCTAAAGGGCATGGAAAAGCTGTGTAAACTGTAAAGTGCAGTGCACAAGTATGTGACTGTCACACCGGGTTTCATGACTTTCTGGGTTTTCTAGTCTAGCTTTCTGGCCACAAAAGGAATCCCCAGGACAGCCTCTCTGGCAGGAGTTCACCCAGCCCTCTGCACACACCCACAGTGAGGATGAATCACCACGTCCTAAGGCAAGGCAACTCCTGCCAGGAACACGCACCCTCCGCAGAGCCAGGCCCACTCCTGTGCCCGCCCCGGGGGCCTGGCGCTGTGCTCCGGGCCCGCAGATCCTGTCTGCCGCCTCTGCCACAGGACATCTTGCAGCGCCAGTTTCCTCACCTGTAAATCGGGGCTGCTAATCAATGAGATAACGTACATAAAGTAGCGGCACGTGCACACGTATATAAAATATCGGCAGACGCTGGAACCTGCTGAGTGTTGCTTCCTTTCCCCATTCACATCATTAATTTCATTTCCATTCTTACAAATTAGATGGTGAGAGGGTTATCATAAGCCAGGAGTTTACGATCCAATAGTTATTTACCCCTAAACTGCTTCTTAACCTGTCACGCCTTCCTCCCATCAAGGAATCAGAGGCCAGTTGTTGAAAGATGGGCAGAAACCATCATTTCTCCACCTCCCCTACTGTGTCTGGCACAGTGTTCTGTAAACCACTGATTACATTATTGGTGAAAAAGACTTAGAAACACTGTCTTTTTTTTTAGAAACACTGTATACCCAACAGACAGCACTTACTAAAGGAAGCCCGCCTGGATTACTATCAGGTGAGGTGGGGCTTTTCAAACCGCATTCCTCAGAAACCCCAGGCTCTTGTGGGAGAGGATTCACAAACGTCTGCTTCAAATTTCACGGACACAGACACTTCCACAGTGTTAACAATGATACTGAAAGTATCTTGAGCACTTAAAGTGCACCAGGCTTCAGCTACATCCTTTGCAAGTGTTAAGTCATTCAAACCTCATCACAACTCTTGAGGCAGGTAGTGTCATCGTCCCAGTTTTTACAGATGAGGTGGCTAAAGCACAGAGAGGTTAAGTAATTTACCCAAGGACACACAGCTAGTAACTGGCAGAGCTGGGATTTGAACCCAGCCATCTGCTCTAGAAAACACACTCTCAATCTCCATAATATACCACTCTGGACAATCATTGCCCCTCATTAGGCTGTAGGAGCAGCACTAAAATACATAACTCCCAATTTCCAAGATTTCTATTCATCACGACAATCTCATTACTGACTTCCTATGAAGTATTAAAATTTTGAACTTATGAAAGAGAATCATAATAACAAACGCTTGCCTTCTATGTTGAGGTTCTGAGTAAGATTTCATTCGAAAAAGGATCCTGCTGCAACGGAAAGTTTGAAAACTACTGAGATTAAGTGTGTGAGGGAGCCCCAAGAGGCACCCAATAACCGATCTTGCCATTTGCTTCAATATGGCCGGGTCCTTGACTCCAGGAGGAGGACTTCCGGCTCCTCCCAAGGTAGGCCAGAGGCCGGGACCGCCACCTCCCCAAACGCTGCCTTTTCCGCAGGTGAGCCTTCAGCATTTCAGCACTTCAGAGGACCAGACCCCGTGGGCATCGGGCATGAAAAACGTGCTTCCCTGTATCAGAAGGCGCCTTCTGGACTGGTCTCGGAGCTGACACCGAGTCTTCCTATCTGCTGAGGCCTCTCCAGCCTTGGGGCCCTTCACAGGCCGCTGAAGAGGACCTATGGCAGCCCACCTGCTTTCCTGGGACTCCATCTGCCCAGCCAGAAATAACCCCAAGAGCTCAGATTTCCTGACCTGTGCAAGTCACAAGAGCCTCAGGATAGATTCTGGTATCCTTTCCACTTGTGCTTAGTTACTGACCATGATGGAGAGCTCACCACGTAACAGGACATCCTTGCTGGACACATCTCTTAGTGTAAGAAAATCTCATCATAACAGAGTATAGTAGAAATTAAGGTCTCTGAGCAGATTCTATAAGGCAGGATTTTTTTTGTGTGTGTCTTGCTTTCTTAATTAAAATCATGCAAGCAAGACTGAAATTTCAAGTTCTTGGGTCATGCCTTGACCTGGAGAAACTTCCCTTGGGCTCCATCCATGGCTCTAGACCAGCCCCATGCACGTAGATAATGGGTCTGTTTACATAGAGACCAGCCACGTCATCTCGAAAAACAATCTCAACCCTGAGACATTCGTCTTGCAGGAAAACAGCCAAAGACACAAGCCTCTCCAAGATAGGGAAATAGCGGAATTCTCAGCTGCAAGCTCAGAACTCCCTGACACGAGGCTCGGTGGCTGCCTGAGTCTGCTGGAGGGAGGACAGTCTCAGGGCAGATGAAACACATTAACTCATCACTCAGAAATTATTATGAGTTTTTTGTCCTGTTGACCTGCAGTTATCATGAGCACGGATGACAAATCCCCCAGGGCCCTTCCTGAGCATAGCCAGGTGACCTCAGGAAGCACTGACCTCCTGCGTAATATCATCCCTTTGATTGTTACTGCAACAGTGTGTGCTGTTCTCTCTATATATAGTTTTACATCACCCCCTGGTCATGTGGACCTAAGCAAGCAGACAGTCACTATAAGCTGTCCACTGCAAACGCCTACAATAAGGGCATTTCCGTTCTGAAGATTCCTACCCCATTGTGGGTCCTCACCTTTGACATCTGGACAGTCAATTTCAGTGACGAAGTTCTCAAAGGGGGTGAACCAGAAAGGGGGAAGAACCCACACCTAGAGGTACCTTCCTTCCAATCCTAGCTCCATCACTCACGGGCTTACAAGTCACGTTACCACTCCCAACCTCAGTTTCCTCTCTATTAAAAAAGTAAAACTGGATAACTGCTCCCAAAGGACATTCAGCAAATTAAATGAAGTGATGCCCATAAAGTGAGAAAGAATCTCACAGCACAGTTGAAAACACAGGTGCTGGAACCTGCCTGGGTTAAAATTCTGCCTCTGCTGCTGACTAGCTGTGTGACCTTGGGTCCTTTACTTAACTTCTTTGTACCTTAGTTTCCTTATCTGCTGAGTGTAAAAAACAAAAAAACAAACAAAAAAACAACCAAAAAGCCACACAGTATCTATGTGGCAGGGTGGTTTTTCAGCTACCCTGAGTTAATACATAGAAAGGGTCTAAGACAGCGCCTGGCATATAGTGAACACCCAGAAGCAGATGTTCGCCTCAGCTCCCAGCAGCAAACTACAAGACTGGAAACACTGTCTATTAATCCCTGACACAGCCCTCATCCATGCGCCACCTCTGACTCCTCACAACAGCTCAGTGATGAAGGAACCATCACACCACTGGAACAGGTGGGGAAACTGAGGCTCAGATCAGATGACAAGGTAAGGGGCAGGGCCAGACCTGAGCTCATTCTCTCTTCCTGTCGTGCCATCCTGCTTCTCTGGGTCTGTCATCTGGGCCACCTACATGCCAACAACCACCCTGAGAACTCCTATGCTGAGGAGTTCCAGACTAGCCAGAGCTCTGGTTTATTCTGCTCTGAGCGACTACAGCAGCCGTGGCTGGGAGGCCATCCCACCGCAGAGGCTGAAACAGCTAGGTCCTGTTGTCAGGCCTTGATCCCTTGACATTCAGACACCTTACTGAGGTGTCTTCTCTTCCTCCCTGCCACCCCACACAGCTCACAATGACTGAGCTACGGCACTAGCTCACCATGTCACCCCTTTGCTCTAAAATCCTTACTAGCTCCCTGTGGCTCAGAGATCAAATCAATCTGCATAGGGAGTAAAAGTCCAAATGCAGCACACTCCTTTTCAAGAAACTCCCCAGGCTTACCACCTCCCTCCCTCCCTCTAGTGTGGGTGGGCCAGTCTCCTTTCGGTTCCCTGGATCCCCACCATCTTCTGTAAAGAGCACTGGGATGGGGAACGCAGAACTGCTGGTTCCAGGCCAGTCGGAGCAGTTACCATGGGAGAGAGACCTGAGTCCCGGACGCTCGAACATCACCCAGCCACAGGCAGAGCCCGGACCTAAATTCAGATCTCTTTACACTTCCAGAACCATTCTGAACAGCAAATACTCCATGCTGCATTTTCAAATGATTTGCTGATCTGACCCTAAATGTACAAGTCCTGTGAAGTGGTCTGAAGAGTTCAGATAATTCAAACATTCTGGACTAACGCTTCCCTCCAAAGGTGTCTCATTAAAGTCAAGTCCAAATCTTTTACACAGGCCTCTGCCCACCCCATCCCCATCGCTCTCATTGCTGCGTTCTGTACTCCAGTCATGCTGGCTTCCTGGCCCCTCCATGACCTCCACAAGGGCCTCCAGCCTCAGAGCCTTTGTCCCTGCTGTTCCCTCTGCCTGGAATGCCCTTCCCCCGATATGTCTGATCATCATTCAGGTTTCACTCAATTGTCACCTCCTCAGAGAAGCCTTCCCTGACCATCCTGTCTGAAATGTCCCTTCCACAGCCACTTCCTATCACATCGCTCATTTCTTTTTCACAAAAGGATCATCTCATCCTAAAAGAATGATCTCATGACCTGTGATGATCTCTTTTACTTATTAGTTTGTTTACTGTCTGCCTCCCCCCAGGAGACTACCAGGTCTGCCGCAGCGGGGACCCTGTTGATCTGTCTGCTCGTCACCTTATCCGAGGCTCGGACCAGCGCCCGGCACCCGGGAGGGACTTTACCCACATTAACTGAGGGAATGCACGAAACACAGAGCCGACTTTTGTCTTCGGCTGCATCCTCTGCGGGCTACGCTCCTCCCCAATCCACAGGCAGAGCAGAGCGAGGCCCAGGCACACTGGCGCCACCCAAACTCGGGAACAAAGGCAGCCTCTCCTCCGGGGCTCAGCTGGTCAAGGAGACCTCTGCTGCCATCTCAGCACGGAGCTCGTGCACCGAGACTGTCCCCTGTTAGAGAGAGTCACTCCCACACCTCCCACAGGGGGCGACTCTGATTTTGTGACGGTAAAACCACAGTCCGATTAACACTTAATCAGTATTTCGTCTATATTACAGCTCTGCAAGGAAAAAGAATAGTTGGGGCCTTAATATCACGCTAGCAAATGTTATAATACGTGTATTTTCTTATTAGGGTCCTTCCCTGTAAATTTTATTGCGTTTAATTAAAAATTATTGCTAAAAGAAACAGCTGCAGATGGTCTTATTTTAAGGCAGAAAATTAAAAACTGAATATTCTCATCAGTCAATTTCAACAAGAAGCACAGCCGCATGCATTAGGAATGTGATGGCTTTGAGATTATAATAATTTTTACGGCATTTCCAGGTCCTTTCAATGAAACTTAATGAAAGCTCTGCATGAGTTCATTTGTCAAAAACGTAATAATAATGGGAAGGCTCCCGGCTTACAGGCAGATATAAAGATACCAATGAATATCACGGTTGGGACGTGCCAAAAATCCAGCCACGCAGCTCTCAGCACCAATGGAATTAGTCAGCAGGAGGCTTAGCCGCCACTCTGCCGTGTACCAACCCCGGGATTTAGGGCCGCGGCTGTAAATCACCTTTGTTTTACAATGATGTGTATATTTGTTGCTGCATCACTGTCTGCGGTTGTAAAAAATAAAAGTCAGGTTTCACTCTCTCAGAGAATCACTTCAGCAAAATATTTACTGCCCTCTAAGGCTGCTGGGGGCATTCTGGGGCTGCGGAAGGGGGAGGGGCCCCAGTGCTAGATTTTGTGCTGGATTTCAGAATTTTCGTTGCAGTCGCTGTCCTTGGTCTGCAGGGCCGTACAATCACCTCCCTCAATGTTATTACTCGGCTTGTAACCTTTAACTTTAATTTTAAGGACTGAATTCTTAATATTTCTTGCTATGTCTTTAACGGGAAATGAACTCAAATCTTTTATTTATTTGGGACCAGACTGTAACAGATAAGTAAAAGAAGAAAAGAAAAGCAAAGGCAGACCCAAACTAGCCCTGGAGTTAATCCACACTGGAGAAGTGGGTTGTTGTGTACACTCTGGAGACAGAACTCCACTCCGGCCCTTCCCGCTGCTCCAGCCCTGCCTCGTCTTCATTTTCTCTGGAGGGAACCATTGTAGTGGGGTCTTGACTAATCCCCCCGCTTCCCATCTCTCCACCCACTCCGCTCTCCACCCTGCTAAGAGTGTTCACACCAATGCACCATCCCCATCATGGCACTCCTCTGCCGAAAACCCACCACAGTCCCCCCACTGCCCAGGGGTACGTACTAACTCATCAAGCCAATACACAAGGCATCCTGGCTGGGCCCAAGCTGCCTTCCCGACTTCATCCCACAGACGTGTACACGGATCTGAACACTTCACGGTCTTTTCTTACCCCCAGGCCTGTGTTCCTCCTGGACTGTCTCCATCAGGGATGCCTGTTCCTGCAGCAATACCCACCTCAAGTGCCTCCCAGATAGTGAAGGCTGCCGGCTGCCCCTCCCCTAGAGCTGTCTGGAGGGACCTCTAACAAAGCCCTTATCACACCAGGTTCTAAGGGCCTCTATTAGTCTCTCTCCAGCCAGACTGAAGACACCTTGAGGGTAGGAACCTTCATCCTTCTAGTACCTAGAATAGTAGCTGGTTTAGTGGATGCCGAATAAATGTTGGCAGAGTGAGGGAGCCAATTAGCTGCACTGGTACAACGTTGTATGGTAAGAACTGGAAATCAGAAAGAGACAGCATTTGAGTTTAGTCCTTAAGCCTTTCACCCTGATCTCTCCCATATATTCTCCAAGCCTGCAGATGACGTGAACTGCCTTCCAGAATAAAGATACCAAGCTACCTTCTGAACCCAGATTAAATCATTTTCATTGCAGCCTTACACGCTAAAAACCACAGTCCCGTGTTTCTCTGCACGTTCTTGCACCTTTCTTCCACCTCCATATGTCAAAATCCTACTTTTCCTTCAGTGTCCATTCAAATGCCACCTCGTCCACGAAGCCTTCCACCCTCCACTGGACTCCCCCTCTTTGGTCTTAAGTATTTCCTATCTCATGTTTCAGGGACTTGGGCCTAAGTCCTCTTCCTACCCCCGACTGTAAGCCCACTGAGGCCAGCGATGGCATCTGGTCCACCTCTCTCCTTCCATACTTCACTCAGCACAGTTCCTTGCTCAGAATTTCTCAAATGGTCATCATCAGTTAGCCACAGTATTCAATTACCTGGATTTCTGCACTCCTTATCCTCATACACATGCTGTATAACGTGGCCAATCCATAAACTCTCAAGCATGTAATTTGAGCTGCATTCCAGCAAAGTATAGCTCTGTAAGGACCCCGGGCGGGAGAAGGGAGTCCTCAAACTCTGCACCTCAGACCTTCCACCTGGACCAGCCCAGTGCTCTTGGGAGGCACAGGCACTCAGGAGCTGCTGCTCCTGGGTGGGCTGAACCATCTGAACTCCCCTAATGAGCAGTCCCAACCCAAACAGATGGCCTGCTCCAAACCCAGAAGCTCTGGTGACTCGGCAGGCACAGCTGGCCATGGGAGGGCAAGGGTCCCCTACTGTGGCCCTGAGGGAAGGAAAGACACCTGAGCACCTCGTTAGCAAGCCCCAGGAAGCTTGCCAGTCTCCTTGACGGACTGCCAACAGAGCAACAAACCCACCAGCCACGAGAAAAGAAAGGAAAGTGTCTTTCCACTCTTCCTTGAGCCCTCGGGGCCAATAAGCAAAGCCAACATTTTGGTGGTGGCTATACGAGCCTGTCTCCTGCCAGGGAGACACTCTGTAGCTGCTGGCTGAAGACCACCAGCTAATGTGGCACTTTTCAGCCACGGAAAATGGAGAGAAGTGGAAAGAGCACTGGATTGAGAGTCAGAAAGAGCTGGGTTCGAATCTTGGCTTGGCACTTACTACCTGTGTGATAGAGAATAGTTCATACCACTTCACCAGGCGTCAGTTAAGAAACAATAGCCATAGCCAGAGTCACAGAGACAAGCATTTCTACTATTATGATTATGGAATCATAAAACCCCTGGTCCTGCTGTCCTGGGTGTAGAGGCTGCTGATGCTGATGACTTCAAATCAATATTGCTCAGGCTGTTGTCTGCAGCCCTGACCCCACCTCATGTGAGAGTTAGAAACGATGCTGATGCCACACCCTACAGCTTGCAAGCTCCTGGTCCAGGTTTTACTGATGTGATGTCCTGAACCCTGCATCAAACACATGCAGAAGAAGGGTCTTGAGAGAGAGAGAGAGAGACATAGAGACAGACACACCCCCACAGGTCTGAAAGGGACCAGATTCTCCACCCTCACCTCGGGAATGAAATTCAAACCCTGCATCCACCACTATGTGACCCGGATCATGTCCCTTAGTAACAGCTAATGCTTACTGATCATTTCACTATGTGTTGTATTAACTCGCATAGTCTCAATGACATTATCAGGCAGGTACTGTTATCATCCCCTTTTACAGATAAAGAAACTGAGGCAGACAGAGGTAAGTGACTTGTCTCAGGTGACACAGATAGTAAGTGGTGGAGCGTAGACTGAAACCCAGGCAGCTCGGCTCAAAAGCCTTCGTGCTCAGCCGCTGTACTCTCACAGGCTCTCCCTGGGCTGTGGCGTCCTCATCTGTAAACATAAAAAGCCACCATAAATGCATCAAAAACAATACGCATTAATGGATGGAGAGAGTGCGGGGCAGAAAGAGACGAGAAAAGCCAGTGCAGCCATATGTTAACAGAACAATCTAGATGGTGGGGACATGGACAGGCACTGTACAAACTCTTTCAACTTTTCTGTAAGTTGAATATTTTCATAATGAAATGCTGGGGAAACGTGGCATCAGGGATCTGTGCGGATGATAATGCCGAGTGATTATCATCATCATGCAAAAAACAAACATACAATTATGGGGATTTAAATGAGACACTTAGGACAAACTAGTTTGTGTAGTGCTCTGCATCAAATGGATATTTCCTAAGTGTATACAAGGCACTTGGCATCGTGTTGCTGAAGATACACACTTAATATGGTTCTCTCCCCCTGGTGAAGTTCAAAATCACCAACTTGCACGGAATCATAAAACCCCTGGTCATCAACACACATTTATTAAGCTCCTGGTACATAACCAGCATGGGAGCCATGGGATATTCAGAAGTAAAGACTGGGTTCCCCTAACCAAGAGTACCAACTAGGACATAAAACATCCTATCTGAAAACTAAGAGTGTTAGACTAGCTCTCCAGTCCTTTTTTCTTTTTTTTTTTTGCACGAGGACCAACTCAGGAAGAAAAGAATGTTTTAGGGATACACTTTAATTAAAGGATGACAAAATCTTTCTTGTATACAATGGGAAAAATGTACATAGGTAACAATGTACACACTTCTATGTTCCAAGATAGAAGATTGCTTATAAGAATATTATTGTAGCTCCTAAAATGTTATCTGTGTATACAAATCTCTAACTTCATGAAAGAAACTTTATAATCATCCATTAGACCCTGAGCTGCTGCTCTGATTTGGGGGTCTCCAAAGGCTCTCTACACGTTTCTTGAAGGGGGTACTCTTAGTGGAAAAAGCACTTAGATTTAAACAACATTGAATCACACCACAAAAGTTATTCCTTTTTCCATTTTTTTGAATCCTTCTGATTACGCCAAGTAGAAAGCCTCCGTGTGGTGCCAGGATGTCTTTAACACCTCTCCCTGCTTAACAAAGGGACCAGGCCTCCAGCTCACGGCCTTGGCAAGTAATAACCTCAAGCTAGACTTTACCCTTGTTACTTTATTTTCCTTTGTATCTTATTTGTGCGACTGCTTTCTATTTATGGCAACTGATATCGTTTTTCCATTTCCCAACAGTGACATAAAATTTCCTTTCTAAATATTTTTTAAGTAAAAAAGATGGACTGCTTTAAAGACAAATAATAAGTGAGTGATAGTCTCGGTGGTGTAACAGAAATATCAAGGTGGCACAGTAAAGGCGATTGGTTGAGAAATACAGACCTGGGCCAATCTTAACATTTTACAGATGAGCAACGCAGCCAGCTTTTCCAAGATCCCACAGCAATCAGCCACCAGATGGGCTCTGAACCCTCGTCTGCTGACACACTGTCCTGTGCTCCTTCAGGACTGTTGATATTTATTTTGGCTTCTGCCTCTGATCCTCACACCGAAGCAAGATGTGGGGCAGGACAAGTAGCGGAAGAAGAAAGGAACTGCCTCTCCACCCTCTCGGCCCGGCCCGTCCAACAGCACCCCTGGGCACGTGTCTCCGATCAGCAGCACCCTCCACTCGATCCTCCAAGCTCCCATTCAGGCCGAGAGGCACTGGCCCCCCACTCCCACGGCAGGCCCTCGTGCCTCTCAACTTGATGTGTCTGAAACCTCCCTTGTCCAGACCTGTTCCAGCCCAAAGTGGGGATTTTTCTCCCCTTCCGCTTCCACCTGTTTCATGTGGGAAAACTGAAGAAAGCTTTGCTCACTGATTGATGTCCAAGAGGATGTGATTCCTGCCCGGGAGATTTATCCCAGTCAGCCTGGTCTTGGATGAAACAGTATCAGGGTGGGGCAACAGTGCTTTTGAAATGTGGTCTGACTGTCAAGACTCACCCCACGCCCCAGGCTGTAGCATCAAATCTGAGATAATGCAGGGAAAGCCCCTATTCCACTGCATGGCACACAGTGAGCATTCAAGATATGGTAGCATTAGCATTGTCTTGGGCATTTTATTCTTATTTTCAAGTTATGAAGGAAGTGGTTTTGTCTTTTGGACAAAATACAGATCAAGGCAACAGGACCTTACATATGGTCAAGCAACCTGCACACTACATAACCCCATGGGGCACCATATATAGACTAACAGGTGAATGTGGCCCTGGGATTGTGCAGTGCACAGAGAAGACAACCAGACCTGGCATCCCTTAGCATAATTCACTGCAAATTCCTGAACCAGGAGTCAGGAAATCTGAGTCCTGGCACTTATTTCTTCACTAACTTGCCGAGAGACCTTAGGCAAGTCCCTTTCCCTCTCTGTGCCTCAGTTTCCTCCTCTGTAACAGGACCAAATGTTGTCTGAAGTTCCCTTCCAGGTATAAAATTCTGTGATTCTACAGAAGCATATTTCAATTTCTGAAGGTGTCATACAAAAGAGGAAATGAGCTCTCACCTGGCTTGAGAGGGAAGAGCCGGCATGCGTGGGGTGGGGATGTTAGAGGGAGAGCACTTTTGCCTGTCAGAAAGAAGAACTTAGTCAGAGTACCTAGCAACAGAGGTTGCAGCTCTGGGAGGCGGTGAGTTCCCTGTGGCTTGAGGAATTCAAGTACAGACTGGGTTAAGAGAGAGACCTGTTGGGGTGGGAGGTTTGACCACGGGCCCTTTGAGGTCTTTTCCAGCATGGAGATTTTAAGGTTCAAAGCTTAATTCTGTTTTCATTAGTGCCTGGAGGCACTCGGCCAGGGCGGGGTCTCATCAAACCCTCTGGTAACTATGAATGTGATGAACTTGTCGGCTCTGCACACTCGCCCTCTCAGAGTCTGCGCATCCACATGCCCCAAATTAAACTTGGTCCCTCCGGCAGTGTTGGTGTTCACCTTTGCTCCAGGAACAAATTCTTTCATCCTAGAAAGAACTGATGCTAGCCTTACCCAGACTTGCAGTGGGGAGAGGATGGAGCCAGGGGGACCACGTAAAACCTCAAGAGAATAAACCACACAAACACTCCGACCATCTACACTCTGGCGACAGCTAGCACTAACTCCCAATCATTCTCACCTCCTCTTTACTGCAAGCCCCCTAGGAATACCTAGCTGCACTGGGGTAAGATACTGCACGTGAGGGGAAAGAATCAGGGTTTCCTTTAAAATCTCCACCATCTCGGCTTTTCATTCATTCAGATCAGGCGCCCCAAAGAGTGTGACTGGCTCAGGTGGAACTGCATCGCCTTCAAGCTGCACCCACAATGTATAAGGAACGGCAAGATTGGGCAATTAGCCACTTGGAATAATCAATAAGGGCATTCAGTCAGCCTCAGGAAGGTGGGGTCAGAAAATCCCCACTGTTGTCAATAATTTCAGTGTTTCACCCTCACTTCCAAGGTGCACGAGTCCAAAAGGGAAAAAAAGAAAAGAAAAATCCTCTTGGATGAACCTCTTAAAGACGTCTATTCAGAAATTTAGCTCAGGGCACCTTCAGCTCTTTAAACAACTTAAACAAATTGTCTTTTCTAGTTCCCTTGAATAGAACGTATATTTACACAATAAAAAGGTATCAATCTCAAGTTAGGGCATTTTCCTGATGGCGAAAGATATTTTGTTTGGCAAGATTCCAGAACCTTCTCTCTTGGTGACTTCCCTGGAGGGGAGTAGCAAAGCCATCCATCTAGGAGATGAGAAATGCCTCCCAAATAATGGAAACACAGATGTTCGCATTTGTACCATATCTGGCATTTTAGGCAACACATTTCACATAGATTACCTACTCTGATCTTCTCAAACACTCTGCACGAATCCCATTTCACGGACGCAGTAAGTGAGGCTCAGAGAGGTAAAGACACTCACTCTAAGTCACATAGCTAGAAAGAAATAGCGTTTGAGGCTAAAAAAGCAAGCCCGTTCTGTCCCCTCCACCTACGCTTGCCTCTGGGGTAGTCACACTCGCTGAATAACCAAGAAAGCGTAAGTTCACCGTACCTTTCTGCTTCTGGGTCTGCGCTCTGCTGTTTGCTCTCGAAGGCGTTGAAGCTGCTCATGTCCACGTAGCCGTCATTTTCGTTCGCTGTGGACAGGGCTCTGCTCTGATCTTCGAACAGCTTTGTAAACGTCCCAGCCCTTGCTGGCCTCCGCGGCGGAATCTGGATATTTTCGTAGTCTGAGTTCATGGCTGGAATGTTCTCATAGTCTGAAGTGTCGGCGTTGGGGAACGAGATGGATCGTGGCTTGGTCAGGGGCAGGGGCAGGAAGGGGGGCCGGGAGCGGTCTTCGAAGGACTCCACTCTGGACACCGTCCTGCTGAAGGGGACGCCCTTCCTCTTGCCATCCCTGTAGAAAATGAGGGAGGAGGGCGATTCAGAAGCCCGGAGCTTGCCAGTCCGAGCCTTCAGCTGAGGGGAGTTACTGAGGCTCCCGCGGTCCAGCTCCAGGAGCCGGGAAGGCCCGTGGTGGCTGGACTCCGAAGAGGATCTGGAAGACACACTCACATCCACGTGCACCTTGCTCTCGCTCTTCTTCTTAAACGTCAGCGCCAGGAACCGCTTAAAGGAAGACTTCTTCTTCTTGGTGTGCTTGTCTGGGGGCTCGCTCTCGATCAGCAGCGAGGGAGAACTCTTCGTGATGGGCTTTTTGGTGATACAGGCCAGGTCAAAAGGGGGTGGGATGTCGACCACGGAAGACGGTGTTGAGGTACCGCTGGACGGGAGGTGGTTCCTCTGGGAGAAACTCCCAGAGGAGCCAATCACACAGGGCAGAGACAGGTTGTCGTCTTTCCTTTTGATCCTGTGGTCGTCTAAACCAGATGCCTCCGGCTCCCGGTAAATGGAGACCGGAATCTCTCGGCCTTCCACGGAGAACGATCGTGGGTATAAAGTGAAGGCTCTGGGCTTTGCTGGCAAGGCCCTGCTGGCTTCCAGCGGCTTCCCCTCCAATGACAGAACCGTCTTTCTCATCTCCTTGGTGGCACCTCCCATGCCAATGGCTGACGAGCCAGGTTCTGGTCCAGTTTCTTCCAGGACAGTCTCTGGGACATAGCCAGCCACTTTCCCAGAGTGGGGTCTGGCCCTTGTGACGATGTTCATTCTGTCCGTGGGGACCAGGCCACCCTCAGCATCAGAGTCCATTTCTTCTTTCATGCCATAGCCACCCAGGAGGGCGTCTGATGCAGCCTGTGTCTCAGGCTGCTCTCCCTCTCCAGGGTCAGCCTCACATGCCAGGTCAACTCCCATCTCATAGGGGTTGGTGAGCGCGTCGTCTGCAGCGTCCTCATCCTCTGGCATGACCACCACATCAGGAACAGAGGGGTCCTCACCAGCACCACCCTGCGGGGAGCCACACGGGCCACACAGCGTCCCAGCCACAGGGTCCTGCTCCACACACGCTCCCAACTGTGGTTCCTGCTCTGACACTAAGCCTTTCGCTGACTCGGAAAAAGGAGAGCAGCTTTCGCTAGAGAAAGAGGTGCTCTCAGTCGGGAAGAACTCATAGGGACTTCCCGAGAGCGCAGTCACGAAGTTGTCCACACAGTCACTCTCGAAAGGAATGATCTGGCAGCTCTCCTCGGCAGGCTCATCCTGCGCGGGGTCTTCGCTTTCCTGGGGGTCTTCTCCCGCCACCTGGGTGACTGCTGCCATTTCTTCTTGGTCATTTTTCTCATTTTGGTCAGGTGGCCCATCCTGATCATTCTGGTCACCACCGCCTGTGGCTTCTTCACACTCCTCCTCAGAGATGCCAGGACTGTCTGTAGCCATCTCCACCTCCTGGGTGCCCGTGGCCAATCCCTCATTCTCCGGTGGATCCTTGCCAGCGTCTTCAGTGTCCCCCTCGGCGGGCCTGCTGGAATCTACACACTCATCTGGCTCCCCCGGGTCTGCGCTGGCGCGGCCTTCCTCAGCATCCTCCTCTGCCTCCCTGAGTGTCCCAGGGGGCCCGGGCTCCTCATCAGGAGCTGCTGGATCCTCTAAATTGACATGAGTTAGAATGGCATCACTTGGAAAGACCGCCTCTCCATCCCAAGGGCCCTTGTCCTCCAGCTTGAACAGGCTGTGTTCTTCCACCAGCTTCTCTTCCTCCTCACTTGGGAACTTTTGCTCCTCCGCCCCTGCATCCTGGGCACAGTCCTGTGCCTCCATGTTCTCAGGACTGGGGGTTATGCCTTCGTTACCCTCTCCACTCAGCACGACTTCAGCTGGGGTGGCTAGGTCCTCAGCCGCTCCCGTCCCCTCTGTGTCACACTCCTCGTCTCCCTCCTGGCATGCCTCTTCCCCGGTGACATCTGGAGGTGCCATGACTGCATTCTCCACGGAGTCCCCATCCCTGGGTTCGCCCTCGCTCGGCGGAGCCCCGGGTACCACGATGTAATCCTCGTCCACCTCAGACTCGGAACACTCCAGGCTGGACCGACGCTCCTCGTAAAGCCCCCGATCTACGCAGAGCAGCTTCCCATTGCTACACTTGTTCAAGCTGTTGATCACGTACACGCTGGCTCTCCACTCGTTGGGGGCAGCCAGCCTGGGCTTAGGGGCGATGGGGGGTTTCGGACCCCTAGACATGGAGTTGGGACTGGGAAAACTAGCAGGTCGGGGTGACGAAGGAAATTTGGGTGTCGCCACTGGCATGAGGGGACTGGCAGTCTTTGGCTTGGGAGCAAGTGGTGGTTTTGGTGAATCTAAAGCAAGAAAATAGAGAAAAGAAGGAGACAAAAAGTACAGTTACCTTTATTTCCATTCAGAATCTCCTACTTACCATTTTTGAGAGAACACTCAAGATGGTTTCCCAAGGCATGGGAACTCAATCGACTCTGTTCTGTCTTACGTTTATGCCCTCCACCATCTCTTTAGAATCCCTTGACCTTCCACTGAAGATTCATTCTCTAAACAAAGTGAATAGACCTTTGTTCTATACACAGTCCAGCTAACGAAACCCAAGTGAATGACATCTTCTACTCCTCAAATAAGGGTGTCCAAGCATGGCACCCCTCATTCAACAATGACATATTAAATGCTTTCTGTGTGCTGGGTACACATGAGACGATGTTGACCTTGACAGTCACCGTCCTTGCTATCCTCATGGAGCTTACATTCATTCCACAGTTAACTCATTGGATACCTACTATCTACACGCACAGCAATGCAGACAGTAGGGTCTTATAGGGTCAAGGGGAGAAGGGTCTTATAGGGTCAAGAAGAGAATACCTCTGCTGAGCACTTACAGTGGAGTTAGGCGGCCGAGACTAACAGAGCAGTTGGAGGACAGAGCTGCAGACCCTTGGAATACTATGACTGAATAGCCATTACCTCATTCCCTCAAGAATGATACACCAAAGGTGTGTGACAGCGATGTATGATCCTCTGAGGGTCACCTCTGAGTTCCACATGCTTCAAGGCTGGTGTCCAGCTAATTGCCCTGCATCCAAATTTCAAGAGCGTCCAAATTTCATGGGAGAAATTATATAGTACTTTTCAACATGGATATTTGCAAAAGTTCTCCTCCCTTGTGGATGTTGAAGATCTACTGACCATGGCAGAACAAAAGATGTGGTACAAGCTGTACCAGCAACAGGAGTTAGAGAAGCAAGAGCTGCCACGGCCAGGGAAGACCTCTTGGACAAGGTGAAGTGTCAGCTAAATTTTCCAGGGTGGAGGGACCCGGACAAGTGGAAGGTCAAGGCATTTTAGCTGCTCCCTCCAAGCTCAGCATCTGTCCTGCCACAAGCCAGCCCATGCTTCCATACCGCCTGCCTGTGCTTCCAAGCCCCAGCCTCACTGGAGGCAGAGTGAGGAACGCAGATCTCCAGGAATGCAACTCCATCCTGACAGCTCTGCTTCCAAAGCACCACCTGGATCCCTACTGCCCACGGATCAGGAGGCAGTCTCCTCCCCAGCCCCGTGCCACCCCCACGAAGGCTTGGGTTTGACACAGAGCAGCCTCAAAAGGACAGCCTAGCTTGTGAAAGAAGGAAGATGGAGCAGAGGGCCTGGAGGTCTGTCAGCAAACTCCTCTCCTCCCCATGCATTTGACTCCCAGTTAAATCCTTGCAGCGCCCAACCCCAGTCATCTCTAATCCAGGGCTGTCTGACAGAAAGATAATGTGAGCCACATTTATCATTATAGATGTAATCTTTAATTTTCTCCTAGCCACATTAAAAAGTAAAACGGAAACAGGTAGAATTAATTTCAATGATACATTTTTTCAACTCAGGATATCCAAAATATTATCCTCATGTAATCAATGAATCATGTTTGGATCAACATGTAATCAATATACAACATTTACTCGTGAGACATTTGACTTTCTTTTTTGTACGAAGTCCTCAAAACCTACTGTGCATTTTACACTCACGGCACATCACAATTCAGATTAGCCACACTCAAGGCTCGGGAGCCACGTGTAGGCGGTGGCTACGGTACCAGCCAGCACAGCTCTAACTGAGTTTAACCTATCTCCACGGGACCGTCCCATTGGCACCTCAATTTCAATACGTCTGAAGCCAAAGTCAATGTCATCTCCCCTAAACTGGAAGAACTATGTAAAATTCAGCTGAGGAGGCCCCGAAGGAAATAAAAAAGGCCTGGAGTAGCAATAATACAGGGTTATAAAAGCCATGCACTCTGTTCCCGAAAGGGCTTGATTTCAGAGCCTCTTTACTTGTACTTTGCACATCAATCGAATGAACTTAGTGGTCTGGATTCCCATGGCACAGCTAATCAGGAGGGGCCGGGGGCAGCGAGGCAGGAACACTGTCAGTTCTAAGACGTGGTGGCCGACGGCACAAGGGGAGAGAAGAGGCACAGCTGCCAAGCCTTTAAAGGCCGAAGCCCCCCTGCGCCAAGCCCCAGCCCACACCCACCCTCATCGCATCCACATGACAACCAGAGGCTTCAAGACAGAGTACGCGACTTCCCAACTCCCCGTCTCCTAAGCAAGCAAATATGTCCTAGTTTAGAAAAATATCTGCCCAAATCAGCAAAAAACAAAACAAACAAACAAAACCCACAAATATTTGGAGCTTAAACAGCTAAGCTTCAGCTAACTGTCAATATGGAGTAACAGAGTGAGTCTCTGGAGCCTTGGTGATCTGGGTTCAAATCCTGATGTTGCCACTTACAAGCTATGAACCTGAGCCTCAGATTCCTCATCTGTAAAGTGGGTACAACAGTAACACCTATTCTCAGGAGGTTGTTACAAAGACTAAAAGATACATATTAAAAGCGCTTCTTCAAAAGCACTACTATATATATATATATATATATAATATGTAATATACTAGTAGCAGGACTTCAGAGAGGAGCACTCAAGAAACAGTAGCTATCATTGTTCTACTAAAATCCGTCTCTGCCCACCCCACATCTTCCCTGGTACAGGTCCTGCTCTACACTGACACATTATGAACATTAGCTTTGGGCTCTCAGCATCAGGTGTCAGGCACTGGCATGGAAATTATCCTTTGGGGGTGGGGACTCTCATTTCTCATCCTTAACAGGTGATATTTCGCATAGGTGCCATGAGACCTGACAACGGGACCGAAGGGCCGTGAAAAATGACCATCACCTTCGCTGCATCGCCCCCACCCCCACTGCATCCTTCATCCAATCAAGCTATTGATCTGTGGGTGAAGTCTCCTTAGGAAAGGTTCCAGGGGTGTCTGAGGCGTGATCCTGCAAGAAAATGCCTTCCCCACAGGAGCCCCTAGGAATGATAAGTACGCAGCGTCCCCGCTCTGCTTCCAGCTCTGCAGCTGCATCCCCTCTCACATCAAAGGACGCCAGAGTCAGAAAGGCCTTGTCTGACCCTTCATTCAAAGACGGGAAAACTGAGGCACAGAGAGGGCAGATGACTGGCGTGGGGCTACTCAGCATGTCTGGAGCAGGGCTCAGGTAGAATGTGGGTTTCCTGCTTCCTGGTCCAGTCACTTGAACCTCTGCCTTCACCCTTTTGCCATGGAACATTTCTTCTATAGTCTCCACTCAGGGCTCCCAGCTTGTAGTGAGGCAGACAAGGGCAAAATGCAGGGAAACTGAGCCCAGAAAGACCAGGACAGCTAGGTGAGAAATTCACATAAGGCTGAGTCCAGCCTGACCTGACCATGATGTGAATGTCTGGCTTTCATTTGCTCCCATCCAACTTCCTTTAATCCAGTTCCATCAAAGCGATATTTATTGAGCACCTACTATGTGCTGGCCACTTATCCAGATTCTTTGCACACATCAATAAACAAAACAAAGACCCTGTGCCTCCTGGACCCCATATTCTAGTGGGAGATAGGCAATAAGAAGACTAAGTATATGACATATTGCATGCTACATGATCACAAGCCTATGGAAAAAGATTAGGAGTTAGGGGTTTTAGAGTCACCAGGACAGGCCTCACAGAGAAGACATTAGAGCAAAGACCTGAAACAGGTGAGGGAGCCAGGACTCACCTGGCATGTTCGAGGAGGCCAGAGTGGCTGGAAGGGAGGGAGGGGAGAGGCAGGAGATGACGTCAGAAAGGTCAAGGGGAGGGTGTAGATTATGTAGGGCCTTGAGCAGAAGAAGGACATGCACACTCTGGCTGATGTGTTGAAATAAACAGAAGCAGTGAGGACGGCGCAAGGAGACCAGTGAGGAGTCTCTTGCAATAATCCAGGCAACGGATGATGGAGGCTGGGACCAGGGGGTAGTAGTGAAGGGGTAAAAAGGAGTCAGTTCCGAACATGAAGGTAGAGCTGGCAGGACTTGCTGACATTTTGGCTATGGCGTAAGAGAGAGAAGTCAAGGACAACACAAAGGTTTTGAGTAGGAGCAACTGGAAAAGTGAAGTGGCACCAAGTGAATTGGGGAAGGCTATATGCGCTGGGGAGGGAAAACCAGAATTTCAGTTTGCACATGTTGAATATCAGTGACCTGTCACACACCTAGGTGGAGATGTCAAATGGGCTCCTGGATATTCCAGTCCGGGCTCCCAGCAGAGGTTTGGCTGGAGGAATCCATCACAGAGATGGAATTTAAGGCATACGGCCGACGAGATCACCAAGTGAATAAGTGTGGACAGAGAAAAGAACAGGGCCAAGGAGGGAGCCCTGGTGGCCCCAAGGTTGTGAGAAGGCACCAGCAAAAAGGACTGAGGAGGGAGGAAAGAAAACGAAGGGAGTGTGAGAGCTTCCAGCTCTGCTCCCTCTCTGCTGCCCTCACAGAAGGAAACGGGATAGAGCCCCTGCCCTCAGCACAAGGTTATCTGGCTCTCAGACCAATTCTGCCCAGAGAAGACCCAGGAAGAGGTAGCAATGAGTTGCACCTTGAAGGACAGGGAGGATTTTCATAATCAAAGAAGAGGCTGGGTATTCCAGGTAGAGGGAACAGAATGTGCAGAGGCCCAGAGGCATTTAGATGCAAGCCCTTCGGAAGTACGACAGAGTCCAGTTTGGCAGAGCTTTAGAGTATGGCAGGGGTGGTGGATTACAGGGTAAATCAGAGCTGAGATTTCCTCCTCTAGGTTAAGCTTAACTTTCTTTTTTTTTTTTTTTGAGGAAGATTAGCCCTGAGCTAACATCTGCCGCCAATCCTCCTCTTTTTGCTGAGGAAGACTGGCCCTGAGCTAACATCCGTGCCCATCTTCCTCTACTTTTTATACGTGGGTCGCCTACCACAGCATGGCTTACCAAGCGGTGCCATGTCCACCAAAAGCTGGTGTTTTCACCTGGGATCTGAACCGGCAAACCCCGGGGCTGCCAAAGCGGAACGTGCGAACTTAACTGCTGCGCCACCGGGCCAGCCCCCTTAACTTTCTGACTGTCCAGAACTCAGCCTGGATGGAGCTACTGGACCCTGTGCTGCTTCCTGGGTCCTTCCCGCTGCTGCATGAACCATCTCTCTTCCTGTATCACAGAGCCTGAGGGTCATACCCTCCCCACCCTGAGTTACCAACGCCCTCCCGGCAATTTGCTGTGCCTGAGGATGACTTGAGTGCAGAACACCCTTCGAGCCAAGATGCCAGGAGTTAACTGGGGGGTGGGGAAACCACAGGGACAGGAGGAAGAGATTTTTAACAGCTTCTGGTGATAGAAATCATCCCCAGCCAGCCCCCTGGTACCAGTTTACTGTTCTCTATTTTAATTAAATATCTGTCACTCACGCATTCATGCTGCTGCTCCCTGGTCAGCTAGGCAGAAGTTACATCACAAGGGGTACTGGGAGGAGCACTGGACTGGGAGTTGCAAGCTCTGATCTCTACTCCTGGCTCTGCCATTAATTGGAGGTGTGACCTTGGGCAAGTCCCTTCCTCTCTCTGAGCCTCAGTTTCCCCATCCATAGAGTGAGGGGACTGCACCAAACAGCCAGATGGTGCCTTCTGCTCTGGCCGACTAGTCCATTAACTCATGGCTCTTGTTATGATGTCCCCTGATAGCCTCATCTCAGTCCCCGAGTCTGTTTCAACCGCAGTTCACTGTACTCCCCGTGGAACTCTCATAACCATATGTTCCAAGAGGAATTATCTTCCAATTTCACCTTCCATTTGCATCTTAATTTAACTTTCATTCCTGGGTGCCTGCTGGAACGTCCAAGCCAAGCTTGATGATTTCTAATTAGGCTGCTGTTAAGCTAGTCCAGTGGTCCCCAGCAGGGCACTTGCTGGGAAGACAGCATGGGACAGTGGGAAGAGCAGGGGCCCCAGGCTCCGCCAGACCTGGACTCCAATCCCAGCTCTGCCACACGTCAGCAAGGTGATCTTGCACACGCCACTCTGCCTCTCTGAGCCTCAGTTTCTTTCTTGGTAAAATGGAAGAAATACCCTCTTTTTTCACAAGGCTGTTGAGAAGTTCAAGGGAAAAAATAGACATGAGATGCCTAACTAAGTCAATTGGCAAACATTTCCTGTGTACCTACTATGTGTTAGGCACTGGATAAAAAAGCAGGCTCTCAAGCCCAACAGTCTGTTTCAAACCTGTCTTGGCTCCTCGTTAAGTCAGTGACCATAAAACCCCTGCAGATCAGTTTTTCCATCTGTAAAATGGGAACAGCAAGAACAGCCTTATAACAGTACAGTAAACTCGTAAGGTTGCTGCGAAAAGTGAACTGATACAAGCAAAACACTTAAAGCAGCACATGGTTCATCGTAAGTACGTACCCAACAAATATTAGTACTATTTATTGGTTGCTTATGTGAGAGACACTGTTCCAGGCACCTTACAAGCTTTCTTTTATTTAATCATGAGAACTCAATGAAAAAGATATTATCCTCATTTTTCAGATGAAGAAACTGAGGCACAGGGAGGTTAAGGAACCCACTCAAGGTCACATAACTAAGTACGTGCTGGTTCTGAGATTCAGTCCCATGGAGTCTGTGAACTACTATTTGACACGATCAGGACGTTCAGAGCATGGCACGCAGACATCATCATGTGAAGCGTCTATCACTGCCATCACACTGAAAGAGTAACCAGGTTTATGATGGAGAAAAATTACAGGATGGCTGAACCCAAGAGTGGCAACTGCTAAGACTTCCTGGGACCAAACCTGCCTCTCAGTTTATGCCGGCTCACTCCATCCCCCCAGAGTCTCAGAGAAGGGAGGGCCTGCCCAAGCCTCATGCAGGGAAACGTGGGAAAACTGGAACCGCTCTCACCATTGTTTGAAAGCGCGTTTTATTAGGAGTGTAGGAAAAAGCTAGCCTGACTCTGTCCAGGCTGTGCCAGGACAGGCAGGAGGCGACCTCCTCCCTCCAGGAATGGCTGGTGGTCACTGGGACCCAGCTCCAGCCTTTTCCACTCCCACAAAGTGATACCCCTGCTCCACCCCCGCTTCTGTGACCCACACTCACTCACCGCCCAGGGGTCCACATGCCCAGCAACAACAGGGCCTGGACATAGGAGGGGGCTGCCAGACTCCCAAGTCCCCAAGTGTCTCCCTTGTCAGATCAGTCCAGCCAAACATCTCCTGTCTCCACCTCACTCCTAAGACAACGACTTTTCTCACTGAAAAGATTTTAAAAAGAAAAAACCCCACAACACACACACACACACACACACACACACACACTCACACACACAAGGCAGCAGGATATGGTTCTAAGACAGCCAAAATGGTGGCTTCCTGTTTCTTTAGGGATGTGTGTTTTGGAGTATGGCTTCGGACAAGGGTGTTGGTTGGGGACAGGGCTGCCTTCTGCTAAATTCTAAGAGAAAAAGAGAAAAGAGTGACGATCGCTCCCTGGCAGACAGATGCAGGCAGCTGGGATTGTGGCCCTGCGAACGCGCCTCTTTGAGGGAACTTTCTGCCCTTCCCGCGGCTGCAGTCAGCAGTCCGGAGACCTGGGATCCAGGCACCGACCATCTCTGAGTCTCAGTCACTGAATCTGTTAAATGGCACTCCTCTGGAGGGATCGCGAACATTTAGCGTCACACGCACTCTGGATCTCACGGAATCCCTGCCTGGCAGTCGGGTTCACAGGGCAGAGACGTGAGGGCGGGAGGGGCCGCCTGCACGCGGCTCAGCCTCGCCAGGAGCGTCCCCTCGGCGCTCGGTCCCAGCGGGAGGCACAAAGAGGGCCCCGGGCGAGGGCGCTGAGAGGGAGGCTGCGCTGCGGGGGGCGGGGGCAACCCAGGGCTTTTCAGTCCCAGCCCGAGAGTGAGCTCCAAGTCTCGGGGTCCAGGAGAGAGAAGGAAGCGGGCATCCTCTTAAGGGTGAGCCGCCGGGTGCGGAGGGACCGGCTGGTCCCCGGCGTGGGGAAGGGCTGCGGGCGGACCCTGCGGGCCAGGAGGGGCCTCGGAGGGCCGGGCGGGACCCCGAGGAGCAGGGCTGAGCACTCAGGGGCACGACCAAGTTGCCTTCGCGAAGGGAGCGTCCTTCTCGGTTGCCGAGGGACCCTCACGCCGGGGGGCCGCGGCGGGGCAGGGACAGGGCGGACGTGGCCGGGTGCGGCCTCGCCGAGGCTGGCGGGCGTCCGGACAGGGGCCCCCGGTGACCCTCAGCCTCCCCGGCGTCGAGGGGCAGCGGCTCGGCCGGCAGAGCGAGTGGGAGGGGCGGGGGCACGGCGGCCGCTCGCTCCAGGCGCCCCGCGGGCTCCAGCCCGGAGCGCCCGGCGGGCCCGACGCGCGTCGCTCCTACCTGCCCTGTTCATCTTCCAGCGCGCGGAGCCGGGCCGCCCGTCGGTCCGCCGTGCGTCCGTGCGTCCGTCCGTCCGAGCCGAGCCCGCGCGCCGCTCACTCCATGGCCGCCCCGCGGGGCCCGCACCCTGCGCCGCCCCGCCCCCGGCGCGCGCCGGACTCCGCGCGGCGCGC
>NC_060267.1:102331466-102467193 GCF_021613505.1 Equus quagga | reverse complement strand
GGCTCCCGGCTCCGCACCCGGCGCGCTGCGCTCGGCCGCCGCGCCTCCGCCCCTCCTGGACGTTTCCTCCGCTCGCGGAGAGGAAGGCTTTTTCCCTTTCTGCTCCGTCAGGATCGAGGGAGCCGAGGGGCGAGGCGTCCCCGCGCACATTTAAAGGGGCCGTGGCCTGGGGACCGGGGGACCGCGCGAGGCTCGAGGGACTAGGATCCGGGCGGGGGCTGGGGGGAAGCCGGCGAGTTGGGCTTTCTGGGGACTTCCCGGTTCCTCCGCCCGACGGACCGTCCTTCTCTTTCTTTTCAACCCGAGGCGTCCATTCAGTCCTGCGCCAAGTGCTGTGCTGAGCGCCGAGCAAGACAGCCCCAAATTCTTGTCCTCATGGAGCGTAAATGGGAGAACGTCAGTGGAGACACAAGACAAATAAGCCGCGAATAGCATTTCAGAGAGTGATAAGTGCCTTGAGGGAGATAAACCAGGGTAATGGGGCAGAGCAGTGGCTCTCAAAGTGTGCCGGCCAGCATCACAATTGTTAGAAACAGTAAATTCTCGGGAGCCTCCCTAGACTTACTGAGTGAGAAATCCCGTGTTTAACAAACCCTTCTGTTGCTTTTGATGAAAGCTAAAGTTTGAGAACCACTTGAGTAGAGAATGGGTGATCAAGGAAGGCCTCCCTGAGGAGGTGACATTGAAAGGGAAGCGTGGTTGATGGGAAGCCTTTCTTTGTTCTCTCGTGGCACGCTGGCCAGCCAGCACCTCCCTGGGACCAGGCCGGTGCTGGGTGACGTGGATGACTCAGACCAAGCTCTCGGTCTGATTGGCCACGCAAACACAGGCAGATGGTTTTGCTTCCCGGACAAGAGCTGGGATGGGGACAGGAGTGCATAGGAGCTTGTGGGGACCCAGAGGTGGCGCCCAAGTGGAGAGAGTTCAAGCAAAAGAAAGGCCTTTCAGACAGAGGGACTAGCTTGGGCAAAGACTTAGCGGTGTGGAAAGGCGGCCCATTGGAGGAGCCTGTGAAGGCTTTGGCTCGTCAGCGACATAGAAGATGGAAGGGTGACAGGTGCTTTAAATGCCACACTGGGGCTTCCTTCCACCAGCCATTGGAAGAGGGGTGCAAGGATCATATCTTTCATATATATCTGGCAGCTAACATTTATGGAGCGCCTACTGTGTGCCTGGCATGCTGCTGAGCTCTGTACTTGCGTGTTGACCCATTTAAGCCCCACCACAACCCTGCGAAGCTGGTATCAAAATTCTTCCCATTTTACATTTGAGGAAACTGAGTAAACTAAGTGTTAGAATGAGATTTCCTGGCTCTGTGCTTGCCCTTGCTGCATCTCCAGAACCCGGCTCAAGGTGTGGCTTGGTCATTTAGCAGTCTGGCTGTGAGTCTGCCGTGGGCCAGGCTGTGAGCTTTCTGCAATTCCAGCGCTCAGTGGGAAGAGCGGGGAGGGGGCTGTCTCAATTCATCTTGGCAATTTAGCCAAGGTATCTACTGTGTGGAAGTTGGGGGAGGAGCATGGGACATCCCTCCCCCTACCCCCCAACCACCACCACCATCCCTTCCTGTCCATCAAGTGGGGAAGAAAGACCCAGGAATGACCTCCTGCCAGCGTGATGGCTCCAGGGCAGGGGCTGTTTCTGCCCTGCTCACCACTGCAGCCCTCGCATCTGAACATAGAACCCAGCACTTAGTAGGTGTTAAAAAATACGTCTTGTCCACAAGAATAAAGGCTTAGGACAGAGGTTCAGCCTGTTCTTCAGGACCACTTTGGTTTTCTGGGATTGAAGGTGCTGGAGGCCAGAATTTTTGTGCCTTTGACCAGCTGTGCTGGGACCTTGAGAGGAGCAGAATTCCAGATGGACACGGGGCATCTCACAGCCTTGCCATGTCTCCCCGAACCTGGAGACCTCTGGTCCAGCCTTGGGTCCAGGTGGTCCCCAATAACCAGGTAAACACCTTACTGCTCTAAGCCTGTTTCACGGAGCAGGAACATCAGCATCACTCGAGTGCTTCTTAGAAACGCAGAGCCTCGGGCTCCACCCCAGACCTGCTAAACCAAAATCTGCATTTCAACAAGGTCTCCAGATTTTCTGTATACACATTACAGTTGGAGAAACACTGCCCCAGATAACCCACCCCATTTCTTTTTGGCCAGATGTGCTGCCAAAGTATGCAAAACTAGAGAAAAGACATAGATTCCCCAGTTTCTCACTGGGGTGAGAACTTAATCCCTTGACCTCTGTCTCTATATTAATACATCATTTTATTATTATTATTTTTTTGCTGAGGAAGATTCACCCTGAACTAACACCCGTGCCAATCTTCATGTTCATCTCTGAGCAGCCACAGAGTTTTTAAGCCTGAAACGTTTTGTGGAGAAATTCTTGTGTCTCTGGAATAGAAAATCTACAGCAGAATTTGTTACTTGGGCTCTTGATAAACTTTATGAATCTCTGCATGGAGATGGTGGAGATGGTGATGGAAGTGATGGTGGAGGTGGGAGAGATGGTGTTGGAGTTGAAGGAGGGGGAGGAGGTAGAGGTGCTGAGGTGACAGAAGTGGTGGAGGCGAAGGAGGTGACAAAAGTAGCTGTGGAAGTCATGGTGAAGATGGAAGACGACGTAGTTGGTGGTGGCGGAGGAGGTGGAGGGAGTGGAATTGACAGATCTGGGGGAGGTGGATTTGGAGAAGGGATGCAAGCGGTAGAGTTGGTGAGGTAAGCGAGGGGATGGAGATGGAGTTGTATAAGGTGATGGAAGTGGTGGAGCTGGTGGAGCTGAGTGAGGTGATAGAGGTGGTGGAGGTGGTGGTGGTAGGGGTGGTGGAGTTGACCAAGGCGGTGGAGATGATGGAAGTGGTGAAGATGGTGGTAGAGGAGGTGGGGGGGGGGGGGTGTCTGCTTGAGTATGGGTACAAATGAGTGAGTGGATAAATCACTTCAATATTTGATGCACAAAGAAAACATGTTTTAAAAATTAAGCTTGTTTCTGGGAATTAGCAATGAAACCCAAATAACCTAGGACCCTAAGGCAGGAGCAGGAGAGGGAGGCTCAGGTAATCCAATCACTGGCCAAGTTACCCTTCTCCCCTTTGCCTAGGGCCTGCACAAAGGAGAAGGGAGGGCCGGAAAAGACCTCAGTCTTTGCTAAGCCCTTTCCACTGCTGTTGAATTTGGGATTTGAGGCTAAGCAAAGTTTGCTTAAAAAGATCATAGCACCAGTGACAGTTGGGAAAAAATACATGTCTGAACTTGTTTAGCTGAACCCACACATTGGTGTGGAGTGATAGGCTAAACGCTTATTCCTTTGTTTGCTTTTCCTAATAAGAGAAAATGGATGTGAAAGACCATGAGGCTTTACAAACATCCAGGGCTAATACTGGTGGTTGGACTCACTTAGTCCTTATGGAACCGAGCCATCACTACTCACTGAGCTCAGGGGATGGCCATAAATACCCACAGAGGACATGCGTGTGGGGGTAATGAGCATCATCAAGCCTTTTGCACATGTACTGTGCCCAAGAATCCTATAAAGGGATTATTATTTCCCCATTTCACACATGGGAAAACTGAGGCCCCGACGGGAGAAGTGACTTGCCCTTACAGCCAGCCAGGACTCACACCCCATTCACTCTGAGAACATGGTCTGAGTTCTTAACTACCAGGCTACACTATTTTCTCTATAATGGACAAAAAGTCTGCCGAGATTTTCACTTTTTCCAGATCACTCTCACCATCTTAGTTGTTCCTCTCAGCAAACTGAGAGCCACCAGGGTAGGTGTTATGCCCACTTGACAGTTTGGGAAACTGAGGGCTAGAGGGGAACGTAACTGGGCTGGGATCACACAGCAAGTTAGGGGAGCGGCCAGCACTGGAGTCCTCGCCTCCTGACATCTAGGCCCGAGCTGGAATCATGCGGTGCCTTCTCCTCAGACGGCAGCAGTCTCTTGCTTTACCTTTTGAGGGCAGGAGACCCCCCGTTTTCTGAAGGAGCCTCCCGGGGTGGGGGCAGAGGGTGACACCTTTAAGGCAGATCCCCTCAGGAGTCTGGCCTCCCTGAGCCGGCTTCTTCTCTCTCCCTCCTTCTTTTGCTCCCTTCTTTCTCTCCGTCTGCCTTGGACGCTGTGGAAGGGGCGGTCAAGGGCCCACAGTGTGGTTCTGATATGTCCAGGGAACAGCCAGGCGGGAGCCTCAGAGCCTGAGGAACTGCGGGTGAAAGGAACTCAGACAGCCAGCGCATTGCCGGGTGAGGAGGCTGTGGCAGTAACAGCAGGCAACAGTAACACTGATAATAGTAATCAATGCTGACAGATAACCTCTACTGAGCACTTGGTGCTAAACCTCGTACATGCTTCTTGTGATCATGTGATTTCTATCAGTCTCCATTTTACAGATGAGAAAACCGAGGGCAGAGAGGTAAGAGACTTACTCAAGACTCAGAGCCAGCGGTGGTGCTGGGAGTAAACCTAAGTTTCTCTGTCCCGAAGGCCTGTGCTGTTCACCTTATACCACATTTGTCCAAGGTCATGGTGCCAGGATCAGGACCAGAATCCCAGGTGGTCGTCCTTCCTTCCATCCTTCCTTCCTTCCATCCTTCCCACCTTCCTCCATTCTTCCCTCCCTCTCTCCTTTCCTTCCACAAAAATGCACTGAGTGCCTACTCTGTGCCAGGCACTAGGTCAGGTGCCAGGTAAACAGAATCCTTCTGTGCCTTCTAATGTTCCCAGGCCAGCTGAGGAGGCAGGACACCCAATGGCAAATTACCTGTCAGTTTGATGAGAGCACTAATGGGGGAACATAGGCCTCCCAGCTCCCCTCGGATGTCTTAGATCCCTGCTGTGGGGCTGGCAGGTTCCCTGGGGCCCCTAAAATCAAAGTCACCCCCTCACTGGAGCCTTTAAGATCCCCAGGCCCCTCCCCACTGAAGGCCGCTCCCTCACGCCTCTCGTACACACACAGAACGCTGCATAAACGCTCAGGATTCTCCAAGTAAGCACAGGTCCCCCACCTTTTTGTTATCCTTAGACCCTCTGGGGCTCATTACCTCCCTGCACACAGCTTAGGTGACCTCAGATCAGCACCGCGGAAATCCAGCTCCCTGTTCCTGCCTGCCTGAAGCCTCGCAGGGTGCTACACCAGCACCGTGGCGTGTCCTCCAGAAACACAGAGTACCCGGGCTCTGAGCACATAAGGGGGCCGTGGCCACACCCCCAGACAGGCAGTAGAACTCTGGTCAGGAGCCACGCTGACCTGGGTGGGACCTGGGGGCAAGTCCCAGCCTCAGTTTCCCCATTGGTAAATCATAATAGGAAGTATTTGCTGAGCGCTTATTTTGTGCACTTGGTAAGTGTCTTGCGTATATTATTAACTCACTTAATCCTCTCAACGAACCTGTGAAGTAGGCACTATTGTTACCCCCATGTTTCAGATGAGGCTCCCATGGCACAGAGAGGCCAAGGCACTTGCCTGGGGATACTCAGCTAGTAAGTGGTGGGCACCCCGTCCTGGCTCTGGGGCGGGCTTTCCTACCCACTTCAACACGCTGTCCCCTCTGTCAAGTGGATACGATAATAATCGCTGCTCGTTAAAGGAGATAATTCACCTAAAGCATTCAGGAGGGGAAAGAGGGACACAGGAGGTGCTCAATAAATGATCACTATCATTTAAATGTCTTGTACATAGTTGGTGCTTAATAACTGTTAACAAACTAAGTACACCAGGACTGGGGCACACAAACCCCACAATCAGAGGAAGAGAGTGGCAGGCGAGAGCATTTATTGAGCAGCCACTGTATACGGGGATGGGTGAGAGAAGTAATGTGGGAACCCCACAGGAGCCTGGGGAGACAGCCTGGGTTCTACTTCCTGCCCCGGCCCAGAGGGGTGACAGTCAGGGTTTTGTTTTGGGGGCCCAGCTCTAAGGCTGGGCCGTGATTCTGTCCCGCTCCTCCGGCTGAGTGCCCCTGGGTTTCCATGGGGGCAGGTATACCTTTTGTCTACAGGGAGAAAATGCATGTTATTAAAAAGGAAATGACCCTGGCCCCACAGCCTCTTGAGCTGCTGACCCGCAGGTTCCCACAGCCTTGGACTGCTCGCCCCGCAGAGCCATGGCCAGAGCACCATCAGCTCCCAGGCCTTATCTTGCCCTGGAAAGCCATCGAGTCACCTTCCTGGCTCCAGAGTGGGCAGATCGGAGCCAGACACCTGCTAGGTGGATGGAGTCTTTGCAAGGTCGCCCTTCCCTTCCTGTGCCCCAAAGATTGGTGGGGGGAACGTCGGATAAGTTCGGCTTAGGTATCTCCAACCCCCACTGTACACACCTGGCCAGGCACAAGGAGAGAAAGGAGCTGGGGCCTGGAGACCCTGGCTCCACAGATCACTGGCTCTGTGGCCTTGGGCAAGACTCTGCACCTCAGTCTCTCCTCTGTAAAATGGGAATAGTGAGACCTTTCTCTTGGGTTGTGTGGTGAAGGTTAAAGGAATGTTGGTTTCCCTCTCTCGTCACTTTCCTGTCCTTGAAGAGCTCACAGTACAGTTGAGAGAAGGGCTTGTGGGCAGCTAATAGTGATGCAGTGGAGTGAAAGTAGGGGATTGAGATGAGCTAAGGGGCTAGAGGAAGGGAGGTGACATTGTGCTGGCCTTTAAAGGTCAGGTGGCATTTTCCAGGTGGAGGAGTAGGGTTGCCATTCCAGGTAGGGGAGCAGCCTGAGCAAGCACCTGTGGGGTGCAAGAGGGAGGCAGGGTTGGAGCAAGGTGAGAAGAGCGCTATGGTCACAGCACAGGATGGGTGTGGGGAAAAGCTCTCTAATGGCCTGCTGAAGAGTTTGGACTTGACCCCATAGGTGATAGGGAGCCATAGAATGTTGCTGGGTGAGGGAGTGACATGGTCAGACTTGTGTGGTAGCTGGAGTGGGAGGAACAAGCCTGGAGTGGGGATGACCTGAGGAGGCTGGGGCGGGGCCCCCGAGAGAGATTAGGCCTGAATTCATGAATGCTCCTGACTCACAGTTGTAGGGGCTCAATGCATGCTGGGAAGGTTTCCAGAAGGAGGTAGGCTTTGCCCTGTACCCTGAAGGAATCACAGGAGGAGAGGGGAGCAGGAAAGGGCGCGCCAGGCAGGGGCCAGGGCGGGCCGGCGCCCAGTTTGGCTGAGTGTCCAGGGTGCAGGGCGAGAGGGGCAGGCAGGGGCTCGTAGGCCTTTGTCCAGCAGGCCTGCGGCTCCCCAAGGAAGGGCTGAGCTCTGGGGGAGGGGAGTCGGGCTGGGCAGGGCCAGCTCGGAGTTATCACCACTGGGTGGGACCCAAGGTCTGTGGAGGAAGGGACCACCCTCTTCCGGCCAGCCATTTTTTTTCCTTCTGCTGGCTGGCTTGGCTTTTTCCCCTAGGCTGCATTTCCACAAGGGCCCCTCCTGGCTGGCTGGGCGTGGGCATGGCTCCACCACACACCCGGCAGCAGGGGCGGCCCGGCCGGAGGCTTCCTGCCCCTCTCTGGGCTGGCCGATTGGAGGAAAACAGCCCTCGAGCCTTCTTCAAAACAGGAAACTGCTCTCCCTGCTTCCTGAAGGACAGGAACTGTCCCCATGGCAACCATGGGACAAAGAGGCCACCTTAACCCTTCCGAGGGCAGGCCTGGCTGAGAGCCCTTCTTACCACCCCCTGGTGGGTGTGGCACTGTACAGGTGACGGGGTCTGCTGCAGGGATGTGCTCCAATGGAAAGGCAGAGCTGGGATTTGTACCCATTGTGTGGATGACAGCGTTGAGGCTAACTCAGAGGGTGAAGGCCTGCCCACACAGTAAGTCAAGCGCAGCAGGGCACAGCGTGGGGTCTGAAGCCGGGCTGTCTCCATCGAAGTCTTGGCTCCCTGCCGGCTGTGTACCTTGGACAGGTGCTTTAGCCTTCCTGTCGTCCGTTTCTCTTCCTGTGAGATGGGATGATTACAGTGCTGGCCTCATGAGGCTGCTGTGAGCATCTGCTGAGGTGGTCCACTCGTCCACTGCATCCTCACTGGTGCTGTGTGAGCTGTAGCAGGCCCCAAGGACACGACAGTGACACGAGCCTGACGAAAGCTCCTGCCTGGAGGGTGAGTGTCGTGGTTGGGGCAGGCAGGCAGTGAAGTCCACAGATCAGTGCACGTGAGAGAGAATGACGGTGCCGTGAGCAAGGATGAGGAGCAGAGTGCAGAGACGCCCCCCAGCTTGGTGGTCCCCTCAGAGGTGAGGACACTGAGGGGAGTAAGAAGGAGCCTGTCGTGTGAAAACCTGGGGTGAGCCTTCAGGCAGAGGGGCCAGAAGGAGAAGGGTCCAGAGGTGGGGAAGGTTCCGGGGAGTCGGGTGAGGGAGGGAGCAGGCAGAGGGGCTGGTCATCAGAGCCCCTGGGTTGTGTGCTTGGAGCAGGTGGAGCCGTGTGGGGTGAAGCAGGCACCCCAGGCTATGCGTGCCGATGGGATGTACTCAGTGTGACAGGACGCAGGACTCTGAAAGTGTGTTTTCGGCGGGGGGGGGGGGGGGGGGGGCTTGCCCTGTGAACCCAGAGAGACCTGAGTCATGGGGAGAGGCAGTACTTCTTGTTGTTTTGGGGGGCGGGGCAGGGCGGGGACCCAGTGGCCTGTGCCCAGTGCTGCCACTGTTCAGGAGCCCAGCCTTTTCCTTGACCTCCCACCAGGACACACCCCTCCCTCGTTCTCTGTCTGGATGCCCAGGGGCTGCTGTGAGGAGGCCACAGACGCAGCTTCCAGCATCATGGCACACGCGGCTGCTGCTTCACAGTTGCGTTGGGAATAAGTTCCTCACCACAGCGTATTCTCATCACAGCTTCCAAGACCCGACACCCCCTCTCCACATCATCCCCCACCACCCACCGCCTTTTCCCTCCTGTCCAGCAGCACTGGCCTTCCTCTCCATACCTGACCCTGCCCAGCTCTCTCCAGCCCCAGGGACTTTGCACCTGCCATTCAGTGCTCTCTAGAAAACACCTTCCCAAATTTTCACATGGCTGGGCCAGCTCCCCTCATCAGTCAGGTCTCAAATGTCACCTCTTCACAGAGTCACCCCCGCCCCCCCCGACCCCAGTCCCTCACCGTCTCATCACCCTGTGTCCCCTCTTCAGCAGCACTTACCCATAGCTGAGACCCTCCTGTTTGTCTGTGTACCTGTGTGCTGTCTGTCTCCCCACCTAGAATGCCAGCTCCCTGAGGGCAGCTCTCTTGTCGGCTGCCCTCTCCCAGCACCTGGAACAGGGCCTGGCTCACCCCAGTATCTGCTACACACTGGAGTGAACAGATAGCGACAGAGACGTCCATTCCCGGGGCTTATCACCACTCCCCCTCACCCCCACAGTCTGAGGGGACTGGTGGTCTCTCTGTAGGAAGGCCGGGGCTTATCACCACTCCCACTCACCCCCACAGTCTGAGGGGACTGGTGGTCTCTCTGAGGAAGGCAGCTCTCAAGAGGAATTAGTGGAGGTGAGGGGAGCAAGAATTAACTGTCCACCCTAGAGAGGGACTAAGGTTTGCTCACCGACAAACACACTAATGTCTGTTCACTGTGTTACCACTCCCAGGAGCTGGATTGGGGCCCGGAGCACTGGGAGGGATGCCGCATTATCCCCATTTTCCAGATGAGGAAACTGAGGCTCAGAGAAGTAAAGTCTCGTGCCCGAGGCCACACGGCTGGGAAGCTGCGGAGGTGAGGGAGGACTCAGGACTGACGACTGGGAGCCTGCACCTTTCTCCTCACCCTCCCAGCACAAGCCGAAAGGGGCCTCGATTGACTCTCTGAAAAGTCTCCTCCAAGGCCTCCTCAAGGCCACTGCCACCGGCCACATCTTTGGGTTAAGATTCTTCTGGGCTGGTTAAAATATGCATTCCAAAGGCTCTCCCAGGCCACTGAGTTCAGATCCCCTGGGGCTGGGATCCAGATTCTTTGTTTTGGGAAACATGGGGTTAAGGCTTTGGAGGACCCAATAAAAGGCGAGTGGAGCCTGCAGTGGGAGGGGCACAGGGACCTCTTTCTAGACAAAGGACTTGAAGTTCCAACTGGGTCACCAGGAGAGAACCTGACCACAGTAATCCACCAGTGTGTACTAATGTCCAAAGGGGTGCGTCTCCCTGCCCTGCCCAGCCCCCGGGAAGGCCCTGCCGCACACTCCATCCCAACTTCCTACCTCTGACAACCACCTGCACTTGAGCTCCCCCAGGAACAGGAGCTCACGGCCTCACAGGCCACCCTTCCCTCATGGGACAGCTTTGCAGAATGAGAGTGGCAATGTCACCTTTCCTGATGCACCAGGGAGGGCAGCGGGTCACAGAGAGGCATTTGATGAGCTGCAACATGGGCTGCTGACTTCTTTTCCCCTGGGGCTCCAGAGCAGGGACGTGTCTCTGCCGGCCCCGAGGCAGAGGCTGAGGGAGATAGCTGCTCTGGAAAGACCATATTAATTAGCTTAATAAGAGCATGTGTGACTGAGCAGTTGTGCACAGAGAGGGACCCAGGAGGCAATGTGACCCCCTGTCATGGGCACCATCAATTGCTGGGGTGAGCCTCCCGCACCTGGAACCAGATGCTTAGAGAAATGAATCGGGCCCAGTCTGGGAACACCATTAAAACACTTAGCGCTCTGGGCGCTGGTCCATTGCCCCATGGCTGCTGTCCTCCTTCCTTCTAGAAGAGGCTGCAGTCAACAGGCATGCTTTCTTGTGGGAGCTGGCGGGGGCTACAGGCTGCCTCCTGACCCTCTCCCGCTCAGGGAGTCCCTCGTGAGGGGCCGGCATGGGTGGGGAGGGGGAGAGGTTGTGGATGACACGCTGGGGGTTGAGCCTCAGCCCCACTGCTTCCCAGCTCTGAGCCCCGGGCAAATCCTTTCCCTTCTGCGTGTCCCTCTCCTCATCTGTGAAATGGGGTATTTCCTTACCAACCACACATGCCCAGTAGGAAGACGAAATAAGATAATGATCCTCAAGTGCTCAACCCGGTGCGTGGCACAGGGTAACTGCTCAGGAGATGCCACATGCCATCACTGAGTCTCATTAATGAAGAAGCACTGGGCACGAAGTGGGCCATTGCTTAGGCTGTGGTAGCTTTTAGCAGGTAGACATTTGCTTGTGTCTCGTCAAAGTCTAATCCGCACACAGTTTCTCGCTGACTTGACAGTTTGGTTAGCTAATTTTTAGCTATTTCTGAATACAATTTGTTTGCATTTCACTTATGAACAGGCAGCAGCATCGGCCCTTGCTCTCCAGGGACAGTGTCCCAGAGCCTAGTAAAACTCTTAATTTCAAAGCCTGAGGAGGATTTGCCTCTAGCTGTAAACCCCTCCTCCCACGTCCAGATCCCCCACCTGTGGATGCGGGCCTGGGTCTCCTCAGACTGGTAGAGCTGCGGCACCTTCCACATCACCTGTTTAATATCACAAGCACTCTGTATGGCAGGTGTGACTACACCCATTTTACAGATGAGGAAACTGAGCCTCAGAGACTTGCCCAGGGATACACAGGCAGCGAGCAGCAGAAGCTTGTGGTCCCACGTCTGTTATAACCACACAGCTGGCATTTTTCCCTCTGCACTTAACTGAGGACCTTCCCAACCAAAATAGAGGTACTTTTCCCTGAAACAGCAGCAGCCGCAGCACTTATGAGGGCTGTTAGGGGTTCCTTGTGGCCAGGGCACACCTGGGGCAGGTGGTAAAACAGTATCCGGGACCCCTGGCTTCTCCTCGCCTATTCGTTTCAACCCTACTTAGTGAACAGTCAAAAAGCATCATCGGTTCTTGCCTCACACCTGGGATCAGCAACATAATTTGTGAGGCCCAGTGCAAAATGAAAATGCAGTACCTCTTGTTCAAAAATTAAGAATTTCAAGGTGCCGACGGCAGAGCACAGGGGTTTAAACCAAGCACAAGGTCCTCCAGAGCGTGTGTCCCTGTGTGACAGCACCAGTCACATGCCTATGGAGCTTCCCCAAGCACACCAGTGCTAGGAAAAGCAGCATCTCGGGGAGTCTCACTCCCAGCTCACAGCCTGGCATGGAATATGAGCTAAGCACACGTTTACTCAGTGAGTGAAATGGCGTATTCACGCTGAGCTCTGTGAGAGGGATGCAGGATTGTGAATTTGCAGATGGGTAAATTGAGGCTCAGGAAAGCTCCTGCCTCACGTGGCATCACCCAAGCCCAGGTCCCTGCCTCCTGCCTGGCGTGCTTGCCCGCTCTTCCATGCTGACCCCAATCCTGGCCTGTGTTTTCCTGATCCCAGAGAGAAGGGGTAGTGTTTACCACAGGCTGAACTTTATTTTATTTTTGTGTTTTCCAATAATTGATTCCAACAGTCCTACAGACGTCCTGCTGAAGGAAAACATGTTTTGCTCGCTCAGCCTTCGACTTCCTCATGGCGCCACAGTGGTGGGGGCCCATGGCCGCGAGGAAAGCGTGGGGTGACTTTTCCCTTGCTTATTTTATTTTTTCCATCTCACTGTCGGGGGACAACAAAACATGTTTTCCTTTTTCTCCAAAGGAAATCGGAACTTTCTTATTGGCTACTTGTCGCCTAAAATTCATCTTCCTTAACCTGTGATTATCTTGGATTGGGTGAGTTGTGTGGTTGAACTTCAGAATAAAGGGATGTTCTTTGTTTTACTGAAAGGACAACTGTCAAAACCAAAATTTTCATTCACATGAAGCCATCGGCTCCACTGAAATTCACCTTGGCTTTCCCGTCAGAGTCTGTGCACACGTTTGAATGCTTTATTATCCCAAGTTCACCTTTCTCCAAGTGCAGGACTGGGTAAACACACACACAGCCAATCTTCTGGTCAAGGTGAATGGCTGCTTAGAGTTCACTGAAACAGATGTGGGTGTATGGTGTGAGGTAGGGGTCAAGAAACTTCTCCCCATGTGCATATCCAACTGATCCGGCTCCCTTTATTTAGAGCATCATCCTTTTGCCACTGTACTGCAGCATCTCATTGGCATAAATTGGTGATTCTACACATGTTCGTCTAGTTCTGGACTTTCTATTCTCTTCCCTTAGTCTATTTGTCGATCTTTCTACCAAGACCACCTATCTTAATTACTGTTGTGTCCACTGAAGTTGATAAATCATGGTTGGCTTAATAACTCCCCTATTGCTGAACATTTAGGTTGTTTCCAATGTTTTATTATCATGACTTACATCCTACAAAGTCATACTAATAAAAAAAGCAATAATAGCTGAGATGAAGTGCCAGGCGCTGTTCTAAGTGCTTTCCATATATTAACTGGTTTAATCTTCACAAGGACCCTTCGAGGGAGGTGCTACTGTGATCTCCTCTTTGAGAGATGAGGAAGTTGGGGCACTGAGGGGGTTGTCATTTGCCTTCAGTCCATGGCTTCTGCCCGGCAGAGCTGGGTTCTGAACCCAGGCAGGCTGGCTCTGGGACCTGCACTTTCATCCACTCCCCTCTATGTTGAGAGCAGATAAAAGGGAAATGCATAAAGGAATGACTCAAATGCAGGCAATGATGCCTCCCTTATCTTCTTGAATTAATGACGTGGCTCAATGGCTGTGGAGCCTGAGTGCCCTGGGACCCCGCCCCAACTCCACCACTCACTGGCCTGACTTTGGGCAGGTCACTACTCCTCTTTAAGCCTCAGTTTCCCCATCTTTAAAATGGAGATTACTGACCTACTTATACGTCTATAGACCTGTAGACCCTGAGCTGTCAGGGGGCTTCAGGGACCAATACGGTGCCTGCTGGCTCAGAGGAGCTGCCCTGCCCTGCCCAGGGGCCTTGCTAGCCTCAGAGGGCTCCTCTCAAAGAGGTCTTTCCTTTGCAGATATTCTGGGCTTCCTGCTGGATCTGAAGGGGCCTTCCCAGATGGGGACACTAAGGCCTGGAGCAGCTGGGGGCATGACCTCTGGAACCCCAGAATCTGCTTCTCACAGCATCTCTCTGCATTTGTAGATCTGAAGCTCAGGGCTTTCCTAGTTATCAGCTCACCAGGGTGGGTGCTCTGCCCAGAACACCCCCTCCCCATTCACTGGGCAGCAACTCCCCCTCCACAGGCAGCCTAGCCTCACCACCCCAGGACGGCTCTCCCGACCTACAGGCCAGATAAGCATCTGATGATATGGCCTGCCTCTTGCAACTGGACTCTGAGCTCAATGAGGACAGGACCCTGTCCTGGTTCTACTGACAGAGCCTGGAACAGGGAGACATCAGGAGGTGTTTGCTGAATGAATGAATGACTCTTATCAGTTACCAGTGACCAACCATCCTGGTTTGCCCAGGTCGGAGGGGTTTTCTGGGATGCAGGACTTTCAGTGCAAAGACCATGAACGTCTTGGGTAAACAGGAGACCTGGTCAACTTCAGACACCCCGTGTGGCTGGCACGGGGTCCAGGCTTCACGGTCGTGTTTGATCTAATCCTCTCGTCGTGGGTCGGGGTCCAGAAGCAGAGCCCGAGTCAGGGATCCAGATGTGCGTGAATTATTGAAGAAGCTCTCTTGCAGTGGGTGAGGGATGCAAGGAGGGCACCAAAGCGCCAGGCAGAGCTGTGGTCCCCGCTGGAGATGGCCTCAGCCTGGCCCCCTGGGGGACTCTGGAGCACAAACAGACCCCCAGAGTTGACCCCACCTCGAGTGGAGGGGCCCACGCTGGAGAAAGGTGGAGGCTGGGGCAATGCTCAGGAGAGCAGGGCAGCTCTCAGTCGCGAGCAGCCAAGAGCACCGCAGCTGGGGGACAGGAGCACAGCCCTGTAATGGGGGCCGGGGCAGAGCCCCCAGAGTCCATGACACTTCATAACAGCTATGGAGGGAGGTGAAGTGTGATTAAAGCCCCAATGACCTTTTTAACCTATCACCATCCAGTGGCTCCCTGTGCTGAGAATAAAATCTGAAGCCCTTACAAGGGCTGCTGGCCCTATTTCTCTCCTCCCTTACGTCATTAACTCTTGGCACCCTGGCCTCCTCTCCTGTCGCTACGCTGGCCAAGCTTTGCCTGACCAACAGCCTTCATCCTGGCTCTTTGCTCCCTCTGCCTGGAGTCCCCTTGGCCCAGATCTCTCTCTCTCTGGCTCCTCCTCATCATTCAGGTCTCAGCTCACATGCCACCTCCTTGGAGAGGCTGTCCCTGAACACTCTCACTAATGCTGCCCCAGGCCCTGGGCACTCTCCTCCACGTGACTCAGGATTATTTTCTTCATTGCACTCACCACTCTCTGAAATCACTCTATTTGTTTTGTTCAATTGCTTTCTGTCTGTCTCCATCTCCAGAATGTAAATTCTGTGAGGGCAGCGAGCTTTCCTGCACCTGTTTTACTGCAGGTGCTCAATAAATATTTGTCAAATGAATGAACATGTCCCTACTTTAAGATGAGAAAATGGAGTCTCTGAAAAGTCACGGGACTTGTAGGCAAGGTCACTGGCTGGTGAGTGGCAGTCAGGAGGTTGTGCTCTTGACCACCAGGCAGCCCTACTCCCTCACCTCCTGGCCAGCCCTGCGACGGACACATGCTGGAGTGTGCAGGAGGGCTCCCCAGCTCCTGCCTCAGGACCTGGCAGAACAGGGGCTGGCAGATGTGTGGGGAGCAGATGAGTGACAGTGACAGGATGAGAAACCCTTCTTGACCTCTTGGAAGGGGCTGCTGAGCTGGCTGTGTCCTGCGTGCATTTCCTGGGCACTCTGGATGCATGAGCCCCTCCAGTCCACACCGCCATCCTCTGATCAGAATGCACCGCCCGGCTCCCGGGGGGTGGGGTGGCGGGTGCTGTCTGCCTCGGTGATCAATGTGAATAATAAACGTTTAGAGTTAATAAGCTCGAGTTAACTTCTCTCGCTTCAGTGACTAATGGGCTTCCCGGAGCCCATAACTCACGCTGTCGGCCAGCCTCCCTTTCCTCCGCGGCTGCCCTGGACCCAGCCTGCTGTGAGATATTGCCAAGGGAGAGGAGGGACCTGACACGGCCGAGGCCTTATTTATGGCACTGAACGCAGGGCTTCTGGGGAGCCGCAGGGTCTTTCTGGCTCCAGAAAGGAAACCTTTGGGGCTGGGGGAGGTTGGTAATCCATCTGCCGTTCAGGCACCCCTCTGCCACCAGTGGCTGGGGGACCACGGATGAGTTATTTCCCCTCTCGGACCTCCAGTTCCTCATCTGTCAAGGAAGATAATAACCTGGGCTGTTCCAAGAATCAAAGATGTGACGGATATAAATAGTGCTAGACAGTGGGGAGGGGTTGGTCAGTTCTGTTGGCAAATGTGTGAAAAGTTGAGGGAGAAGAGAAGGTAGCTATGAATAGAGATCTCAAAGATGTGTGCCCCATGCTCCTCAAAGGGTCCTCAGACCAGCAGCATCCGAATCTCCTGGTGGCTTGCTGGAAATGCAGAATGTTGGGTCAGGCTCCAGACCTGCTGGACCCGAATCTGCATGTTAATAAGATGCCCAGTGGTTTTTGTGTCTGTTTCAGCCTGGGAATTGCTGGCCTAGACCAAGCATGGCCAGTAAATAACTTTAGTCCTTGGATTCACCAGTCTGCTGCCGATGCAGACATTGCTAATCAATCACAGAACTCTTGCCAGTGGAGCCTAGAAACAGCCTCAGAATCCCTTTCTGCATAGCAGCCTCTGCCACTGTTCAGAACTGGCATGCAATACGGAAACTGGCTATTGTCCTGGTCCAAGACCCTGCAGCCCCAAACCTTTGACCAAGATTAGGAAACCCAGCCCAGTCCCTTCTGCACAGCTTCTGGAACCAGTACCATTCACAAGATAGAAAGGTAGGATGAGGCACAGGAGAGGCAGATGTGGGAAACTGAGGGAGGAAACATCCGTGAGGCTCAGTGAGCAATGGGATTCCTGCTAGCGTGAGGGTGGGAAGAGGAGTGGACACTTGAATATCACTTGGAAGGCCCAGGAAGGGGGTCTGCAGGAAGCTGGATCCTCCAGCTCGGCAGGGGGAGGGCAGCCTTCCACGCTAGTGCCCTGTGTTCGTGATCGTGACACGACAGGCAGATCTCCATACAAAGCACTTCAAAATGACTTTTAAGAAAAAGTGTTTACTACATAAATTATTAGAGCTATAAAAACTTATTGTGAAAGTCAAACAATACAGAAGTGACATAAAAAATATAATAATCTTGCTCCTAGCGATCCTCTTGCCCTGGGGTAACCAATGTTAGCAGTTGGGTGAATATTTCTTTCCATTTTACTCTTTGCTCTTTCAAACATATTTACAATAATAAGATCATACCGAATACCTGACTTTGCAACCTGTTTTCTGTCTAATAATATAAACATGGTTCCACATCCATATATATGTATGTACAGGCATGCAAATCTAATTATTTTTTATCAGCTGCCTAATATTTTGTAGAATGAATGTCTCAGGATTCATTCAATCATTGCCCTATTGATTGACATTTAGTACATTCTTTTTATTTTTTTTTTTGTAACAAACACCTTTGTATGTATCTATATGGTTTTGCAGGATAAATTCTCCAAAGTGGAATGGCTGGATCAAAGGGCATACACATTTTAAACTTTAATAGAAACTGCAGATTACTGTCCCAAAAGATTGTGGCAGCTCACACTCCCACCAGCAGTGTCAAAACTGCTTGACTGCCCCGCTCCTTGCTGGCACTGGATGTCATCAATATTTAATATTTTTTTCCAAATGGCATCTCATTGTTCTTTTAATTTGCATTTCCACAACTGCCTGAAAGGTTGAACGTCTTTTTGTTTGCTTATTAGCCATTTGCATTTCTGCAGTGAATTGCCTGATCGTATTCTCTGCACATGTTCCTTTCTTTATTTGTGTTGTGTATTTTTCTTATAGATTTTTAGGCACTCTTTGCATGTTAATATTAACTCTTTGTCTCATAATGTGGTCCACCTCTGTGCCAAAAAGATCTCTGCAAGCCACAAGGATAGAATTCCGCATGATGGAACAATAGGAACGAATGCACATTCTTGCTCTGGGGTCTGCACTACCCTTGGATGGAGGAGGCGGGGCTTGTCCGCACAGGGCATCAGAGGCCATGGGCTCCGGAGGAGGTAACAGCGGGATACGGCTGCTAAAACAGCTAAATTGGGGCCTCAGGTGCATTCACAGAGACAGAGAGTTTAAAATGCTCTGCCCGCTTCTGGGAAAGGCGTTCAGCTCTGAACCGCCGGAGAAGAATGGGGGGGGGGAGCCCCCTTACCAGGAGTAGCTGGTCCTGCTCAGCCTGGAACGGGGCAGGGCTGTCCCCGGACGTGGAGAGCAGACGGGCTACAGGACCAGAGGGAAGAGTGGGGACTTGGGAGACATCCCAGAGAGCTGGGTCTCAGCTGAGAGTGAGGAGGAATTTTCTCCTTATCCCCCTGTTTTTAAAGATTTTATTTTTTTCCTTTTTCTCCCCAAAGCCCCCTGGTACATAGCTGTATATTCTTAGTTGTGGGTCCTTCTAGTTGTGGCATGTGGGACGCCGCCTCAGCATGGCTCTTCGAGCAGTGCCACGTCCGTGCCCAGGATTTGAACCGACGCCGCCTCAGCATGGCTCTTCGAGCAGTGCCACGTCCGTGCCCAGGATTTGAACCGACCGACAAAACACTGGGCCGCCTGCAGCGGAGCGCGCGAACTTAACCACTCGGCCACGGGGCCGGGCCCCCCACCTCCCCCAATTTTTAGAATAGAAAGTTCCAAGCACTTTCTCCTCCTTTCCTGGTTTACCTTCTCGTAGTGCCTGCGATTTCTAACATTTCTAACATTACTACTTTTGTGTACTGTTTATGTCTCCTTGCTAGAATGTCAGCTCCATAAGCACTGAAGTTTTTGTCTGCTTTGCTCACTACCACGTCCCCTCCAGAAGCATCATTCTTGTTTCTCCTAGTCTGAGCTGTGCAGAAATGGGATGGGCTGAACAATAGGTAGTGAGCTCCCCATCAGGAGAGGCAAGCAAGCAGAATCTGCCTAGCCACCTAGCAGGCTTTCTGGACAGGAGATCCCACTATTCATCTGCAGTCCTCTCATCAAGGTGAAGTCTAGAAGGCCTTGGACCAACAGGAGACCCCCTGGGCCTCCCAGGGCTGCAAGGGGCCTGTGGGTCAGCCAGCTGGGACACCAGAGCGCTCCAACTGGGTCAGCTTCTGTTTATGTCCTCGTCCTGGCCCATCCTGAGCCCCGGCCCCACCCCCGGTCAGCCCCAGTCCAACCTCAACTCTCCCCCCAGCATGAGGCCCTCATGTTTTGGAAAATCAACCGGCATCACACCAGACTGAAAATATCTCAAAATATCGCTTGCGACTTCCTCCCGCCCCCCGAGGCCCCCGCCTGGGCGGGCGGCAACCTTTCCCTTGCTGTTGATTTTCAAGAAAGGCTCTTCCATCGCTGGGACACAGGGAATTTCCAGTATTTTTCTTCCTCTGCTTTTTTTTTTTTGGCCTTCAGACGCTCACATTGTGTTGTCCTGACGCAGCTCCAGGCAATGTTTGGCCCCAAAGGCCTGGGCTGGGTCAGTGAGGCCTGGACCAGCAACCCTGGCTCCTTGGGCGCAGGAACAATGCCTCCATAATTCATTGAAAACTCCCCTCGGATGACTTTTTCCTGTTGCTGATTGTCTCCGCGTTCCAGGCCTGCACAAACTGCTTTTTCCTGCAGCTAAATTTAAAAGGGCCAGACCCTGGAAACAGTGCACAGGCTGGCCTCACTGTGGGGGCAAAGGTGGGGAGGCTGGGTGGAAGCAGAGCCCAGAAGCCACCACTTCTCCACCAGCCCCGAAACACACGCGTGTACATAGGTGGCTGCAGCCCTGTCTTCATTTTAATTCCCCAAATGGCCGTTAGAGCCCGTTGGGCCACAGTCATAGTCGTTGGAGTTCAGGAAAACCCTCAGGGTCTGTTGAGGTCAGAGGGGCCCCCGGTGCTGTCCCAGGGCAGGGAGAGAAGGCCAGTCTGGGGGGCCACGGGGCAGAGCCGGCCCCCGCTGGGCTCTGGATTCACAGGGTGAGGGAGAGGCGATTTCTCTCAGGCAGAGCAGAGCAAGGAGGGCATAGGCAGCCAGGAGGGAGTGAGCCCCTCATCGCTGGGGGTGTGCAAGCAGAGGTGGCATGACCACCTGCCAGGGAAGCTGTCAAGGGCTCATGGTGCCAGGTGGAAGGCAGGTGGCCAAGGGCCCTTTTGGGCTTCCGTGGCTCTGGCCTTGACACAGGTCAGTGAGGAGGGGCTGGCCCTTCTGCACCAGCGGCCTTGGAGGTTCCAGAGGGAACAGAGACCACAGCCTTGCCACCTCTGCCCATGCAGTACTGGTCTGTGGCTTTTGGCAAGTGTGACACTAAATTCTCTGGCCTTGACTTCCGGCTCTGCCACTGACCTGCTGTGTGACCTTATGCAAATCTTTTTACCTCTCTGTGCCTCAATGTCCCCATCTTCGACATGGCAATAATAAAAGCACCTACATTATAGGGTTTTTAGGAGAAGTAAGCAAGTTAATACCTGTAAAGTGTGTAGAATAGTGCCTGGCACAGTGTAGATATGATAAAAATTATTATTATTATTATCAAGGGATTCTGAGGAGGAGCCATCTTTCATATGTCAGAAATGGCAGTGTTTTGTGTCAAGCATTGCCCCTTCGGGGGTCAGATTTAAGCCCCTCCAAGGGAGGAGGAAATCCTCCATGTCTGAGGGACCTGGTTTTGTCCCTAAGAGGCTGGAGTGTGGCATTGGGAAGAGGCAGAGTCCTGGGCACCACCCCCACCCCTCGCCCATCCCCTGCTCCTCCTGCCTGCCCTTCTGAGCAGGTGCTTTCACGGGACATGGGGGCCCAGACCAGCACCCACTATCATTGTGTCATCCTGGATCAGCCGTTCTTCTGCCAGGCGACCTCACCAGCCTTGTCACCTCTTAGCGCCGGTCCCCACCTCACTGCAGAGAGAGCTGCAGAGAGGGAGAGGGCTGGATGAGACGGTGCCCGGGCAGGGGGGTGGGGCATGATGTGGAAAGCCCTGCTGGACAGAAAGCGAAACCTGGTGCTGCTGAGAAGTCCTAAGGCCCTGGCAGAGGTGTGCCGCCAGTGCCTGCAGACAGCATGGGGCACGCAGACCTGCCAGGGTGGAGACGCCCCCCAGCGGGCTCAGCTCTGCAGAAAGAGGTCCTCGGATGCTCTGGAGCCTGGCCAGGGTAGCTGGGGCGAAGGCTGGATCCCACCCATCCCTACTTCCTAGAGGAAAAGGCCAGGGGACAGGAGAGAAGAGGGGAGAGAAATATCAGACAGGGGACAGACCCAGCAAGTACCCCACGCAAAAGGATGACACAGGCCACACCTCAGCAACCCTACAAACATGTCTGTCAAGGAGTGTTTCCCAAAGGCTGGGTATTTACACATCACCTCCATGACACGTGCCACATTTATTGACTGAATAGCTTTCATTCAGTCCATTCACATTTTCAACCTAGATGTATTTAGAAGAATTATGACCATTGCCATGATTTTCCATAAATACAACGTTACTGTAAACAGACTGGACATAAGCCACGTTGTTCAATGCTAGCCACATACTGCTGGCTGCAGAGGCTCTGAGCTTGAGACCTCTCCCCTTGGTTAAGAAGGGAGACTAGCAGGTGTCAGAGGTGTTAAAGATGGGGTAGCATCCACCCGAGACTCCCCTTGACGTAACGGGAGGATGAGAGAAGGAAGGAATACCTTTCTGAGTTTGTGCTCCGTCTGCTCCCACCTAAAATACATTGCTTACAGCTAGTGTCACCGCTGAAAAGAGTCCCGTGAAAGCGCTAATGGGTGAGAATTCCAGCCACCCTCGGGGGAGTCACTCCGGACTCCCCTCCTCGCACCCTCCCAGGCCAGCTTGGGGAGGGATCCTGGACTTTAGGCTGGGGAACCCCAGGATCCAGGCTGCACCCCGGCTCTCAGGATGTGTGGTCCTTTCTGATACCTCTATTATAGGGTGTGGCCCCTGCAGGGTCTTTCTTCCCCAGAAAGCTCCTCCCTGAGCTGAGAGGTCCCCTCCCTTCCTCTTCCACCTGCAGAGGTGACACGCTGGATAGGGACCCAGGGAAGATGGCACATCAGCCTTCTCTGCCTGAGCGCGGAGCGGGCATCTCTAGTTCACAAGCACCCAACCCACTTCCTAACGTCCCACCCCAAGCAGGCTGCTCCTGCAGCTCGGCGACTCGGGCACAGCCTCTCCATCCTTCCAGAACACAGGAGTCACACCTGGTGCCTCTCTTCTCACCCCCCCAGTCTGATCTGTGAGGAAATCCTATTGGCTTGAAAACACAGTCACACTCTCCCTGCCTCCACCTTGCCCCAGACAGACTGTTCTTCCCCACAGCCAGAGGGATCCTGCTGAAACCAAGTCAGGTCTGTCCCTCCTCCACACCATACCCTCCACGGCTCCCACCTCACTCAGGGTAAAAGCCAAAGCCCTTCCAGTGGTCTGTAAGGTGTCCCCCCGCCAACTGTTACCTCTCTGTCCTCACTGTCCCCCAGCTTCTCTACTCTGGCCTGGGTTCTTGCTGAGTATTCTCTTAACACTCCAAGCACCTCTGCCCCAGGGCCTTTGCTTGGAAAGCTCTTCCTTGAGACGTCCACATGGCTCACCCCTCACCTTCTTCAGGACTTTGTTCAAAGGTCACCTCCTCCATGATGTCCTCCCTGCTTTAACTCCCCATAGCACTCATCACCATGGGACATGCTGAGGGTGTACTTTCTGGGTTTGGGGGGTCTTGTCTCTCCCCTCCCTGGAGAGAGGGGGTTTTCCCTGTTTTGTTCACTGCTGTAGCCTGGTGGGTGTCTCACACGAGGGGTCAACACCTATTTGTTGATGTGTTGACCAGACGACTAACAGGAGGAGAGAGGGGCTCCCAATGCCCTGAGGGCATTAGCTGCCACCACTGTGGCCAGCCCAGCACCACCCCCCACTCAGCTCCAGCCACAGGCTCATGGGGACAGAGTGGAGCCTGGCATGTCCACCTTGGGGCTAGCAGCCATCAGGGGATCACAGAGCTGTGGGAGGCTGGGTGGCCTCTGGGAGGACTCAACAATCTGCAGAGCAGGCTGGCATTGGGGCCTCGCCCATGAGCCCAGTGGGCATCAGGCGTGGGCTGTGGTGGCTCTGGTGTCTGGAGGGGGCCACTGACCCCTCTTATGTCTATAAGCATATCTGTCATTGATGCACGACTGCACCCACGTCTCCTGACTCCCAAGCTTCTGGCACTAGATAAGAGTCCCCCCGCCCCTGGATGGTTGTCTGACCCCCCCAAAATATAGTCTCATGGGAGTGCCCACCTCTGAGGCCTCTGGAAGGTTTAAATGGACGGCCCATGCAGCATGATCAGAACACGCCGGCCCTGAGTCAGAGCTGGGTAAACTGCACCAGCCTTCGGGAGCCTCCTGTCGGCAGGGACTCTACTGAGAGGCTCAGGCACAGCGCAGTCCAGGAGGGAGAACTGCTTTGGAATGGGGCCTTGCGCTGCCTGTAAACTGAGGCAAAGGGTGAGAGATGAGCCCAGGAGAGCACTGGAGCTCATGTGGGGGTGACGGGAAAAGGCGGGAGCTATGCTGCATATATTGGGGTCCTCTCTGGGGCATGCAGTTCTGCTCCTAGGCCAGGGCTGATCAAAGCTAAAGGCCCTGTGGCTGTCCCCCTCTCCCACCCTCCCTTCCAGGCTGCTTCCCTTCCTTCCAACACACATTTGGTCAGTTACATAGTCATTCAACAAACACTCCCTGAGGACTCTCGATGTGCCAGCTCCTGGCAGGAGTAGGGGCATAAGTGAGAGAGAAGATTAAGGTCCTGCCTGGAGAAGCCCAGAGTCCATGGGGGAGCCTGATGCACACAGGCATGAATGACTATGGGAGATGGGAGGAGGGGGGCTGTGGAAGCCCGGAAGAGACATGGAACCCTACCAGGCTTGGGGAAGTCTTCCTGGAAGAGGGGATCTCTGAGACCTGGACCCTGAGCAGAAGTAAACTAGCTAAAGGCACAGGGAGAAATAAGATATGGGAAGCAGCATTTGCAAAGGCAATAGAAGCCATGGAAGGTTTTGAGAAGGCTGTGCCAGGGCCAGATTGTGCCATAACAAGGGCACTTGTGAGGGGCCAGGAGGAAGCAGGGAGCAGGTGACTGTGGTCGTCCAGAGGAGCTCTGTTGGGGGTCTGGGCTGGGCAGAGGTGGCAGGGATGATAGAAGGGCTGGCCAGGAGGGCTGTGGAGGAGGCCTACCCCCTCCCCCTGGTCAGGGCCATGCTAGGCTCCCAAATCCACACTGTGGCCAAGTGTCCACGGCCCAGGAAACTTCCTGGCTCCAGTGCCCAGGGTCAGAGCACAGAGGTGGGGAGCATCGGCTCCACAAACCAAGGACACTGCAGCGCCAGCTGGAAACTCAGGCACCAGCCCCCTAGACTCTGGGGAGGCAACTCCTGCTCCTCCTCTCTCTGCCCCCGGCACCCTGGAGCCGTCTGCTGTGGAAAGCGGGAACTGGCTGCTAGGGAGTCAGGAGACCTGCCATGGCTTTTGAGAACCTTTGGCTCCAACCCAGTTTCCTACCATGTCCTCCACTGCTCCCTTCCAGGGACCTTACCTTCCAGCCAAAACTCCACAGGCCTGCCTGCCTCCCAGCCTTTGCGGAGGCTGTACCCCCCACCTGCCGTGGCCGCCCTCTCCTTGCCCCACCTCCTCACAGCCTTTGATATCAAACCTGAAGTGAGTTCACTCACCCGTTGTGCCAATCTCTGACACCGGGGATAGTGGAAGAAAGTAGGAATTTTATTATTGCACAGCGCTGAGCAAGTAGAAAGGGCAGCTAACGCTGAAATCCCAAACTCCCTGAAAAGCTAAAAGGAAGGGTTTTTATTTGGTGTTTTAGGTAGGGGAGAGGGAGCATATGGCCTTGCTGGTCGGAGTCTTCCCCCAGCCTGTGTCTCTTTGGGAGGAGGAGATAATGAATCCAGGTGCTTGTCCTTGGCGGTTGGTGTCCGTCTCCATGGAGGATAGTGGATTCTGGAGCCAGGAAGCCAGGAAGAAGCAGGGAATGAGTGCTTTGGTTTCAACCCCATATATGCTAGGTTTAATGGAGAGAAACTGATGTCAGGGCTGACATCACTTTGGAGCAGGAGAGATCCATGTTTATATTTCTGGGGAAAATTGTTGCTTTTAGTTTTTCTGACATTCTCCTTTCCTCCTCTCTTTTTTTCTCTTTCCCCTCCTCTCTTCCTATTTTCTATGTTATAATGTCTGTCCTAAGCTCAAGCTTTGTAGTCCAAAGACTTGAGTTTAAATCCTGGCTCTGCCATTCACTGTGCAACTTTAGACAAATTCCTTAACATCTTGGTGTCTCCATTTCCACTTCTGAAAAATGGAGAGAATTGGGGCCGGCCTCATGGTGTAGTGGTTAGGTTCACACACCCTACTTTGGTGGCCTAGGGTTTACAGGTTCAGATCCTGGGCATGGACCTATGCACTACTCATCAAGCCATGCTGTGGTGGCAACCCACACATAAAAAAACAAATAGAGGAAGACTGGCACAGAAGTTAGCTAAGGGCCAGTCTTCCTCAACCCCCCCAAAAAAATAAGAAAGGAAAGAATAGAAAAACTAAGTCAGAGGACTGACAGTACTCGACTTCAAGACTCACCTATAAAGCTACAGTAATCATGACAGTGTGGTATTGGTGAAAGAATGGATAAAGAGATCGATGGAACAGAATAGAGAGTCTGGAAATAGACCCACAAAAATATAATCAACTGACCTTTGACAAAAGAGCAAAAGCAACACCATGGAGAAAAGATAGTCTTTTTACCAAATAGTACTGGGAAAAGCAGACAGCCACATGCCAAAAAAAAAAAAAAGAGAGAGAATCTAGACACAGACCTTTCACCCTTCACAAGAATTAACTGGAAATGCATCATTGACCTCAATGTAAACTGCAAAACTATAAAACTCCTAGAAGGTGACATAGGAGAAAACCCAGCTGACCTTGGGTATGGTGATGGCCTTTTAGATACAACATCAAAGGCACCATCCATGACAGAAATAATTGATTAGCTAGATTTCATCAACATTAAAAACTTCTGCTCTGTGAAAGACAATGTCAAGAGAAGGAGAAGACAAGCCACAGACTGGGATAAAATATTTGCAAAGACATGACTGATAAAAGACTGTTATCCAAAAATATACAAATAGCACTTAAAACTCAACAGCAAGGAAATAAACAACCCAAATTAAAAATAGGCAATTAAAAAAAACCCTGAAGAGACACCTCACCAAACAAGATATCCAGATGGAAAATAGGCGTATTGAAAGATGCTCAAAATCGCATACTATTATTAAATTTGAACAACGAGATAACACGACGTCTATTAGCACGGCCAAAATCCAACACGCTGACAATATCAAATTCCAACGAGGACGTGGAGTAGCAGGAGCTCTCATTGGTGCTGGTGGGAAGGCAAAATGGTCCAGCCACTGTGGAAGACAGTTTGGTTTCTCACAAAACTAGACATACTCTTCCACATGATCCAGCAATGACACTCCTTGGTATTTACTCAAAGGAGTTGAAAACTTATGTCCACACAAAAACCTGCTCATGGGTATTTATAGCAGCTTTATTCATACGTGCCAAAACCTGGAAGCACCAAGATGCCCTTCAGTAAGTGAAGGATAAATCAACTGTGGTCCATCCACACAGTGGGGTATTACTCCATGCTAAGAAGAAATGAGCTATCGAGCCATGAAAAGACATGAAGGAAGCTTAAATGCATATTACTAAGTGAAAGAGGCCAATCTGAACAGGCTGCGTACTGTGTGACTCCAACTGTATGACCTTCTGGAAAAGGAAGAACTATGGGGACAGGAAGAAGATCAGGGTTGGGGGAGGGCGAGGTGAGGGGGTATATGGGATCTCCGTGTACCTTCTGCTCAATTTTGCTGCAAACCTAAAACTACTCTAAAAAATAAAGTCTGTATTTAAAAAATTGGAGACAATGAGAGTCCCTCCCGCCTGGGGCTAATGTCAGGCCCGAATGAGAGCACAGGAGGAAAGCTCTTAGGGCAGCATCTGAAAGCAGAGTTCATTAATTGAGAAACCAAAGGAAACACAGGGCAGGGCTTCTGGCCGGGCAGAGGGATCCTCCAAACATGGCACGTTTGTGGACTCTGCAGGTTTAAGGAGGAGGAGTCATTAGGGACCCTCCGTCTCCTTTGCCCTCAGTCTCATTTTTATAGATGGGGAAACTCCCAGCTCAGCTTCTCCGGTGAAATGAGTGATTGCAGCCCTCAGGGAAGTCAGTTCAGGGAAGGACTCTGACTGGCGACTCCTTGGACCAGTCACTGTTGCGGGCGGTGGGTGGCGGGAATAGAGAGCTGTGATTGGCCAGGCTGGGCCACATGCCTACTGCCACATGGGAGAGTCAGAGTTTGTTACCTGGAGAAGGGGGATGGGAATACTTGCTAGGCAGAGAAAGACTATGGCTGCCATGGTCTATTCCTTGTGCTGAGTATGTGGCTTGAAGACATCAGCCAGCTCACTGTTGGTGCCAGAGCCGGGGGAGGAAACCTGTGTGGTCTTCCCAGGCCCCTGCCTAGCTGACCGCTGTCCCCAGCCATAAAAACTTTCTTGTTTTCAGGAGAGGAGGGCGCCGGGTGGGAGGGGACAGCTTATCTAGAAGGGATTTCTGTCCAAAAAGAGACCACAGGAGGGAGGGAGCTAAAAAGGCAGTGGAAATGCAGAGAGAGACTGAGAGAGAGCAGACGGATGGAGAGGCAGAAAGACAGCCTGAGTCAGAGGCTGTTTTTCAAATGTGTGTCCTGATGCACCCATTCCAAAAGAGATGAGGGGGCAGGTGGAGAGTAAGAGAAAGCCTGAGGAGGAGGACAGCGGGGCAGAGCAGCCTGCAGAGCGGGCAAGGGAGATGGAAGAAGGGGGAGGCAATGGGGCCCCAGGCCCTCCTGTCGGAGTCCCGGCATGCTGTGCGCCTCGCCCTCTTCAACTCCCCCAGCTCAGCACCCCCATTTCAGGCTGGTAAACACCCCCACAAGGAGGGGGGCACTGGCGCCCCTGGAAGAAGCCCCTGCAGGCTCCATCTGCCCCACGTTGGCCCAGCCCTCCTCACCACTGGTTCAGGTATCCTGGCCATACCTGGGACATGGGTCCTGCCAACCTGGGCATTCATCTCTGGCTTTGGCCTTGAGACATATCCCAGCCTCAGTTTCCTCATCTGTGAAAGGGAGAGCTAACAGCACACATTATAAGGATTAAAGAAGGCAGTGTCTGTCAACACGCCTGCTCTGGGTCCCAGAGGTTCATAGGTGCTCAGGACAGGCTGGCCCAAGGATGCTGAGAACATTCTCCTTCCTTCACAGCAAAATGCCATTTGGCCCGTCTGCTCTGGGAAGAATTAACTTAGGGGCTTTGCCCACTGCCCGGGGGCACCTTTTATGTTACTTCTGCCCCTTGCCCGGTTGCCTCCTGCTTTGTCATTACGGGCCCTTCCCAGGACACCCACAGACTGAAAACCAAGGCGCGTTTTTCTTTCTTTTTTTTCTTATTGTTCAATAAGTCTTGTTGGGGGGCAACATTCAGAATCACAGAATCAAAACCCACTCAATAAAGGACGACTAAATCTTGGAGGGGGTGTCCACTCGCTGGTGGGACACTGAGGCCCAAGGGCTGCCTAGCGGTGGGCAGGCACTTGCCTGCTCTGAGCCTCAGTTTCCCCATGTGTCAAGGAAGTGCCAGGTTCCATGACCCCTTGATATACTTTCCAGGAGGCAGCTGGACGGAGGAGAAAGAGCACAGGTTTGCTTGTCAGATAGGAGAGTTCATGTCCAAGCCTCGTTGTCAGCTGGCCTCGGGCAGGCTGCTGGAGCCTCCCAGAGCCTGCTCCCCATCCTACAAACGGGGTGAGCAGTGGCTGAGCTCAGAGGAGGACGGCTTGACGAGGCAGGTGTCTAACAAATAGCAGCTCTTCTTGTTGGGTGTTAGAGCATATATTCTAGGAACGCTAATATTTGTCTGGGTGTCAGATATAAAAGTAGGTAAGAACATGGGCTCTGGGGTCAACTGCTTGGGTTCTAACCTCAGCCTGGCCGCTAACTAACTGTATACTCTTGGGCAACTGCACTCATCTCTCTGCACCTCAATTCAACTCTGTAAAACAATGCTAACAAGGGAGCTTATCTCCCAGGGTTAGTTTTTAACATAACATACAATTCACTCACGTAAAGCGTGAAGTCAGAGGTTGTTAGGACGTCCACAGAGTTGTATGCCGTTGTCACAATCAGTTTTAGAACATTTTCATCAACCCATAAAGAAACCCCGAACCTATTAGCAGTCACTGTCCATGCCCTCCCCACCTCCCAGCCCTAGTCAACCATGAGTCTTGTTTCTGTCTCTATAGATTTGCCATTTCACATAAATGCAATCACACAGTATGTAGCCTTTTGTGACTAGCTTCTTTCACTTATAATGTCTTCAAGGTCCATCCGTGTTAGAGCATGTGTGAGTACTTCCTTCCTTGTTTATGGCTGAATAATATTCCATTGCACGGATAGAACACTTTTGTTTGTCCATTCACCTGTTGGGGTACATCTCAGCGGTTTCCACTTTTTGACCATTATCAGTAACACCGCTATGAACGTTCCTGCACAAGTGTTTGTGTGGACATGTGTTTTCTTTTCTCTTGGGTACATACCCAGGAGCGGAGTTGCTGAGTCACATGGTAACCTGATGCTGAACTGCTTGAGGAACCGCCAGACTGTTTTCCACAGGGGCCGCACCATTTTTACATTCCCACCAGCAGTGCCTGAAGGTTCCAGTTTCTCCACATCCTCCCCAATGCTCATTATTGTCTGTCTTTTTTATTAGAGCCATTCTAGCGGGTTTGGAGTGGTATTTGTGGTTTGGATTTGCATTTCCCTAATGGCTAATGATATTGAGCATCTTTTCATGTGTTTAGTGGCCATTCATATATCTTCTTTGGAGAAATGTCTATTCAGCTCCTTTGCCCATTTCTTAAATGAATTATTTGTTGTGTTTTACTATACCACCTTCTGTGTGATATGCACCTACTATGTGCTGGGCATCATGCCATTGTCACATTGCACCCTTCCCAATATGCTGGGATGTAGGTGTTAGTGTCCCTGTTTTACAGATGAGGAAACTGAGGTTGAGAGAAAGGAAGTGACTTACCCAAGGTCACTCTGCTCTGTCGGGGTAGAACTAGAACCTGAACCCTATGCCCATGAAGCTTGCATTCCCGTTAGGGAGACAGACAACACACAACTGAATAGAAACCAGGTAGTAATAGGCACCAAGAGGAAGATAAAACAGCAATGTGCTGGCAAGGGCCTGGGCATGGAGGTGGAGGACAACATGAAAGGGGAGGGCAGAGGGCCCTCTGAGGAGCCAAGACTGACCAACAGTAAGTGCTGACCATATGGAGAGCCAGGGAATGAGCCTTCCAGGCAGAGGAGATGGCTGTTCAAAGGCCCTGAGGTGGCCTGCCTGAAGGACAGAGAGGAGGGCACCGTGATGGTGAGAGGAGAGTGAGGCTGTGGGGTAGCAGAGAGACGGAGGGAGGCGGTTCTTTCGTGCTTCCGCTGGGCAGGGCGCAGCCAGGGCTTCACTGGCTTAGGGAGTGTTTCTGAGGGCAGTGGGACAGTCGCCAGGGCACAGAGTCCTGGATCGGACCCTGCTCCACCGCAAACCGGCTGTGGGCTGGTGGACCAGGCCTTATGCCACTCCCAGATTCAGCTTCCCTTTTGAAAACGTGGTTTCAAGTGTGGGAGACCTTGAGGCACGCATCAAATGAGCTAACGCAGGTAAGTGCAGAGGCTGACGCACAGGAGGAGGACAAGAAACAACTACCTCCTCATTGGTACTGAGGGTCCACCTCTGCCTGTCCTTTCACCATTAAATTGCCAAGGCCTGGCAGGTAGTAGCTGCTCATTAAAAATCAGTTGAATGGCTGACCAGGAGGGGAGGTGATTCTGGTGAGGATCGGTTGTGTACATGAGGCTGTGGAGCCCGGTTCTTACACCCACAGGCTCTGGAGCCTGCGTCCTAGTGCTGCCTCAGGCTCTCTGCGCCTCAGCTTACCCACCCGTAAAATGGGCACGATAGAGTCGTGCGGAGGATTAGATGAACAGATGCACATCGCAGCCACTCAAGACATTCGAGTGTCATCATGAGGGTCCTGGGACAAGCTCAGCCCCAGTCTCTGCCCCAGCATCCCGATCACGGCAGAGGCCCGGTTAGTGGAATTTCTGAGCTGCCACTGCTTTTGGTCAAGGCCGGTGCTCAGTTGAAATGTAAGACTCCTGGTGGGCTCCTGGTGGGCTCCTGGTGGGCTCCCGCGGACTCAAGAACGCTGTGTGGGAACCGCCTCGGAATCAAGCCCTTCCTCTGGTGGTTTATTCTCTGCAGACCCTGTCCCAGAGGATGGGCAATGGCAAAAGAGAAGACGGCCATGGGATTTTTTCAAGTTTATTTCCTCCCTTCCGGTGCCAGTTTCTTGGGAAATTAGGGGAATTTTTATCATTTCCACGTTGCACACCCCCCAAAAAGACACGCTGTTGGGTGCAAGTGACCAGCACGGTTCAGCCTCCACAGTCAGGCCTGCAGCCACCAGAGACTGCGCACAAATGGCCCCTCACCTGAGCCTCCACTCGCCTGCGAGACGGGCACAACCGGCCGCAGCAGCCTGTCCACGGCGGCGGAGGGAGGCAGCGGGCAGTGTACACTGTGGAGGGCTGTGCACACGCAGACCTGCCTAGGGGACTCTGGTTCCTCCTCTCAGCGCCTCTCTTCCAATGTGCTAAGAGCAGCCTCCGGCCCAAGGCTGCAGCCTGAGTGCTGGCTGTGAGCAGGCCCTGTATCCAGTCCTCGACTCCAGCGACTTTCAAGCTCTCGTCACGACTCTCCTGGGGGAGAAATACATTTTACACGGTCAGGACAAAAGACAGTGCCCACGCTCACGGTGGGTGCACGTTCCCTGAGCTCTGGGTCACTCCTTCACTCCTGACGTACCCACGGTGAGGGGGTGAGGCTTCTCCCGCGACAGAGAAGGAATGGAGGCGCGTGTCTGAGCTCAGACGGCCCCGCAGGTGAGCGCTGGGTCTATGTTTTAGCCACTGCACTCACGGTGACTGAAATAAAGCTGGTCGCTTTATCACACACGATGAGTGCTATCTTCTATTCCAGTTCTCTTTTTAAAAATGCGGATCACGACCCACTAAACGGATTTCACAGCTCACTAACGGGTCGTGATCTGCAGACCCACGGCAGGATGGGTTCGTTTTCTGAGACCTAAAGGGCTTGGGGCACACCAATGGGGTGCTCCCCAACCTGTCAGCACCCCCAGCTCCAGGATCCCCTCCCAGCCCCTCCTCCCTTGTTTCCCCTTCCTCAGCCCAACAGGGCCAGGAGCTGGAATGACCCCATCTCTCTCCCACACGCCCGCCAACAGCTCCAGGGTCCCCACAGCCCCTAGACCTGGGCAGAGAGCAAGCGAGAGGGGAGGGCCCATCCCAGCCTCCCTGTTCTGTTCAGGGAAAGTCATTATGATGCAGCCAGCGGCAGAGCTTCAGCCTAGAGGGCCTTTCATTTCCGAAGGCCTGAGCTGGGGCGGGAGGAGATCGCTCACAGATAGGGAGACGCTGCTCTGAGGGGGCTGGCACTTATTCCGGCTTCTCAGCAGGCAGCCGAGCTCCTTAACCCTTGATGGAGCTGGAGGCTGGCAGCAGCAGGTGGGCCGTGCTGTGGTGGAAGCTGGCACTGGGGCGGGGGCTCTTTAATCACTTTATTAGTAAGTAGTTATTCTCATCCACGTTTCCCACGTATGAGCTAAGTCTTTCTCCTGTGTGATCGTATTTAATCCACCCACATCCTGGGAGGGTTGTCACTGTGCTCGCCCCGCTTTATGGATGAGGAAATGGAGGCCCGGAGAACAAGGCCACCTGCCCACAGTCTCAAGGCTTTGGATGGGAGGAGGGGCACAAGGAGCAGCAGGTTTTGTGTTTTGAAGGGGGAGACACTTGCAGGTTCTGGGTGAGGGACGGCAGGGGCCTCAGCAACTTGGGGTGTCAGATTTATTTTGCGTCTTCCTGAGACCTCCTGGGCTCTCAGCAGAGAGACCCCATCCTCCCTCGGGCACACACTGTCTTTCTCCTGCCTCCGTCCACTCCTGGCACCGTGTTATGGATCTCATCCTGCTTCTCATCTGCTCGCGCCGGGTCACTGTGCATGCAACCTGGCGCCCCGCTCCTCTCCATGAGAAACTGAGTCTGTGTGTTCTTGTGTCCAGCACTTTGGCGAATCCATATTAATTCGAATCGTTTGTCTACTGATTCTTGCTTGGTTTTTCTAGGTAGATGATTAATTCGCCTGCAAATAGTGACAATTTTGTCATTTCTTTTCACATCTGTAAATCTCTTTGCTGTGGACTGAACATCTGTGTGTTTGTGTCTCTCCCAAATTCATCTTTGAAGCCCTAGCCCCCGGTGCAATGGTGTTTGGAGGTGAGGCCTCTGGGAGGTAATTAGGTTTAGATGGGGTCATGAGGATGGAGCCCCCATGATGACATTTGTGCCCTTATAAGAAGAGGAAGAGACAGGGGATCTCTCTCTGCGAGCACACACCAAGGCAGGCCACGCCGAGGAAGAGGGTCCCTACCAAGAGCCCAAGCGTGTTGGCACCCTGGCCGTGGACTTCCATTCCAGGCTCCAGATGGTGAGGAATAAATGTTTAAGCCACCCAGTCTATGGCATTTTGTAACAGCAGCCTGAACTGACTAAGACACTCTTATTTCTATTGTTTCCACGCCGTGTTCAGGATTTCCAATATATTTTGGATAGTGGTGTCGACAGCAGTATCCTTGTCTTGTTCCTAATTTACAGAGAATGCATATAAAGTGTCTCCAATAAGAAAAATGTTTGCTGGAAGGTTGCTTTGGTTGTTTTAGGTAAAATACACATAACATGCAATTTGCCATTGTAAGCATTTTCAAGTGTACAGTTCAGGGACATGAAATATGTTCACATTGCTGTGCAGCCATCACTAACATCTGTTCCCATAACTCTTTTCATCTCGTAAAGCCAAAACTCTGCACCCATTAAACAACAACCCCACTCTCCCCTCCCCCCAGTTCCTGGCAACCCCTATTCTACTTTCTGTCTCTGATTTGGACTTCTCTAGGGACCTCATACAAGTGGAATCATGCAGTATTTGTCTTTTTGTGACTGGCTCATTTCCTTCAGCTTAACGTCCTTAAGATTTGTTGGTGTAGTGGTATTGCAGAATTTTCTTCCTTTTTAAGGCTGAATAACATTCTATTGTATGTATAGACCCCATTTTGATTATCCATTTCTCTGTCAATGGGCTCTTGGGTTGCTTTCACATTTTGGCCACTGTGAATAATGTTGCTATGAACATGGGTGTACAAGTGTTTTTTGGAGACCTTGCTTTCAAATCTTTTGGGTACAGAAGTGAAATTACTGGATCAAATAGTGACTCTGTTTTTAATTTTTGGAGGAACCACCATACTGTTTTCCATAGCAGCTGCATCATTTTACATTCCCACCAAGAGTACACAAGGGTTCCAACTTCTCTGTATCCTCTTCAACTCTTGTTGTTTTCTGGGTTTTTTTGATAGCAGACATCCCACTGGGGGTGAGGTAGCATCTCACTGTAGTTTTGATTTGCCTTTCCCTATGATCAGTGATGTTGAGCGTCTTTTCCTGTGCTTATTGGCCATTTGTATATCGTCTTTGGAGAAATGACTATTTAAGTCCTTCATCCCACTTTGAATCAGGCTGTTTTAGAAGTTCTCTGTATATTCTGGATATCAGTCCCTTCTCAGATACATGATTTGCAAATATTTTCTCCCGTTTTGTTGGCTGCCTTTCTACTCTGTGGATAGTGTCTTTTGAAGCACAAATTTTTAAAATCTTCATGAAGTCCAATTTGTCTATTTTTTCTTTTGTTTCCTGTCCTTTCGGTGGCATATTCGTGAAATCCTTGCCAAATCCAATGTCATGAAGCTTTTGTCCTACATTTCCTTCTAAAAGTTTTATTGTTTTAGTTCTTACATTTAGGTCCTTGACTCATTTTGAGTTAACTTTTGTATATAGTGTTAGGGAAGGGTCGAACTTCATCTTTTACATGTAGATATCCAGTTTTCCCAGCACCACTTGTTGAAAGACTCTCCTTTCTCCGTTGAATGGTCTTGGCACCCTTGTCAAAATCATTTGACCATATATGTGAGGGGTTACTTCTGGGCTCTCTATTCTGTTTCATTGGTGTACGTGTCTGTCTTCAGGCCAATACCACACTGTTTTGATTCCTGTAGTTTTGTAGTAAACTTTGAAATCAGGAAGCGTTGAGTTCTCCAGCTTTATTCTTTTTCAAGACTGTTTTGGCTATTCAGAGGTCCCTTGAGATTCCTCATGAATTTTAGGATGGGTTTTTCTATTTCTGCAAAGACTGTCATTGGGATTTTGGCAGGGATTGCATGGGCTCTCAGGTTGCTTCGGGCAGTGTGGACATGTGAGCAATACTGAGTCTTCCAATCCCTGAATGCGGGAGGGGTTTTCATGTCTTCTTTAATTTCTTTCAGAAATGTTTTGTGGTTTTCATTGTATGAGTCTTCCACCTCCTCGGTGAAGGTAATTCCCAAGTATTTTATTCTTTTTGATGTTACGTAAATGGAATTGTTTCTGTAGTTTCCTTTTCAGATTGTTCGTTGTTAGCCTATAGAACTGCAACTGATACTTGCATGTTGGCTGTATCCTGCTGCTTTGATGAATTCATTTGTTAATTCTAAAAGTTTTTTTGTGAAATTTTTAGGGTTTTCTACATATAAGATCATATCATCTGTGAACAGAGATAATTTTACTTCTTTCTTTCCAATTAAGATGCTTTTTATTTATTTTCTTGCCAAATTGCTCTGGCTACAACTTCCAGTACTACATTGCATTGAAGTGGTGAGAGCAGACATCCTTGCCTCATTCGTTTTTGTTTTTTTTTTAAAGATTGGCACCTGAGCTAACAACTGTTGCCAATCTTCTTTTTTTTTTTTCCTGCTTTTTTCTCCCCGAATCCTCCCAGTACATAGTTGTATATTTTTTTAGTTGTGGATCCTTCTAGTTGTGGGATGTGGGACGCCGCCTCAACGTGGCCTGATGAGCAGTGCCATGTCCGTGCCCAGGATTCGAACCCTGGGCGCTGAAGCGGAGTGCGCGAACTTTACCATTCGGCCATGGAACCGGCCCCAGCCTTGCCTTGTTCTTGATCTTAGAGGAAAAGCTTTCAATATTTCACTATTGATATGATGTTTGCTGTGGGTTTTTCATATATGACTTTTATTCTGTGGAGGTAGTTTCCTTCTATTCCTAGTTTGTTGAGTGTTTTTATCATGAAAGCGTGTTAAATTTTGTCAAATGCTTTTTCTGCATCAATTGAGACAATCATGTGGTTTTTCTTCCTTCGTGCTGTTCATGTGACATTGAGTTTATGTGTTGAACCTTGCATCAAATCCTTGCACTTCAGGAATAAATCCCACTTGGTGTTATGGTGTACAATCCTTTCAAATATGCTGCTGAATTCTGTTTCCTAGTATTTTGTTGAATATTTGTATCAATGTTCATAAGGAATATTGGTCTGTAGTTTTCTTTTCTTGTGTTTTTATCTGGCTTTGGTATTAGGGTAATGCTGACCCTATAGAAGGAGTTAGAAGTGTTCCCTCTTCAATTTTGGGGGAAAGTTTGGGATCCATTGGCATCAGTGGTTTAAATGATTGACGGAATTCTCCACTGAAGCCATCACGTCCAAGGCCATCATCATCCATGTCAGGGGACAGACTCACGTAGCTTCCTGCTCTGCCTTCTTTCTCTCGTCTCCTATTGATTCTCACACTTATCAATATCCATCTACCTCCTAAGAAGCTAAACACTTTATCACACTGTCATGTCCTTTAGTTTCTCTGCCCCATCCCTATAGTTTAAAGTGCTTTACCTTCAATTCTTTAAAAAATACTACTTTATTTTTCTTGCACCGGGTGTTGCTGTGAGAAATCTGACGTCTGTCTGATCTTTACTTCTTTGTAGCTGGTCTGCTCTCCATCTAGTATCTTTTAGAATTTTCTGTTTGATTATCTCATATTTCACTGTAATATGTCTGTGTATGGGTTTTTCTTTTTCTCTTCAGTTTGGAATTCTGATTCCTTTCATTCTAAAGTCTTTAATTTTTCTTAATTATGGTATATTAATCTCCATTATTTCTTCAAATAGTTCTTCCCTTTCACTTTTATTTCTGCCCTTTCTGGGACTCTTATGATCTGGGTTTTGGCACCTTCCTTTCCTCCTCAACATTTGCGCTTCTTTTCTATTTTATACCTCGCTAGCTTTCCTGATGCTTTCTTGGAGAGTTCCACAGTCTGATCTTCCAACTCATTAATTGGTTCTCCAGCTTTTATCTCATACACATGATGCTCTTTATTATATTTTTTAAACTTACAATTTCCACTTTGTTCTTTCTTGCAATCTTTTTTACTTCTTTCATATTGCTAATATATTTCCTTATCTCTTGAGATATATTGACTGCACTTATTTAATTTTTTTCCGCTCTTACCAACAGTCCCGCTTCAGATGGGATTTCTTGTCCAGTTTCTCATCTTTCTTTTCCAGTAAATGATTCCTCCTGTATTTACTTTGGCCTTTGAGCTCATATTTCCTCGATCACGTCAGCTACTCTGCTATGTGTTTGGGGGAAGAATGAAAGGCCCATTTATGTCAGAGTTGTGAAGGGATGAGCCCCAAATACTACAGAACTTCCATTCATCACTCAAATTTGCTGTTGCCCCACCAGGCAAATCCTCTGGATAGGGCACGACCTTAAAAACCCCTGGGGGAAGCAGCACCCACCGTCTAAAGAGGCCTCTCCTTGCCTTGTAAATCAGTTGCCCCTGGCATCTAGAGACTAAAGGCAAAGGCAGGAATGGTCAAAGGCATCCGTTTGGTCAGCATCTGGCGCCTTGTCAGTTAGGATCTGCTTTCATCAACACCTTAATGCGAAAGGCCCTCACACTCCTTCGATATCACCACCTGCTCCGTGCCAGCAGCCCAGCCTGTCGCTACAGTGAAGGGGTAGGTGAAGATTGTCCCACAGCTACGCCGAGGAGAGGCAGGACAGAGCCAAAAGGGATTTCATGCAGCTATCTTCCGTTGCCACCTCTATCCCTTGTCCTCCTCAGGCTGCAGCCACCCACATTTCCTACATAAACCACTTCAAAGCATGTTTAGCCTTCTGGGGTTTCTCAGAGGATTTAGTTCGAGGTATCCATGCTTTTTTCTTGCTTCCACAGTTTCTCTAGGGTTGATTTAGAGGTTAGAAGCCAACAGTCCATGCCAGTTTGCCATGTTGGCAGGAACCAGAGTTGCTGTCAGTGGTGTTCATATCTGTGGACACCTTGCTGGCTCTAGCCCTGGCCCCATTGGTCTTTGGACAAAGGGGTCCTTGGGGAGATTTCTGACTATGGTTTCAGCCTAAGCACTCCTTATTTCAATAGAAAGGTGCTGAAACCTGTCTATGACTTTCCTTTTACAGTCTCAGGCCCTGGGATAGCCCCGCAGAGACGGGGGACGGTGACTGAGCCTCCTTGAGGCTTTGGGTTCAGGCTGAATTGTCCCAGGCCCCTCAGCCGCTCCTCACAGAATGGGGTCTGCAACCCTCTCCTCAACCTGGCTCCTTCTTCTGGTCATATAATGTGTGACATTATGAGAAATCTTTATAAGAAATCGCTAAAGGGTCTTCCAAAGTACTTGTACCATTTCACATTCCCTCTGGTAATGTATGAGAGGTCTACTTGCTCCACGTACTTGCCGGTAGTTGGTATTTTCAGTTAAAATTTTGTTTTTAAAGATTTTTATTTTTTCCCTTTTCTCCCCAAAGCCACCCAGTACATAGCTGTATATTCTTCATTGTGGGTCCTTCTAGTTGTGGCATGTGGGACGCCACCTCAGCGTGGTTAGATGAGTGGTGCCATGTCTGCGCCCAGGATTCGAACCAATGAAACTTTGGGCCGCCTGCAGCGGAGTGCGCGAATTTAACCGCTCGGCCACGGGGCCAGGCCCTCAGTTAAAATTTTTTTAGCCCTAATAGGTATCTAAGACTATCTCATTTGTGGTGTTAATTTGCCTTTCTTTAAAGACTTATGATATTAGGCATCTTGTCATGTGTGTTTTTGCCTTCTATATATCTTCTTTTGTAAAATATCTGTTCAAATATTTTGCCCATTTAAAAACATAGGGTTGTTTTCTTCTTATTAAGTTGTAAGTGTTCTTTAGCTATTCTAAAAATTTATATTCTTTTCCCAGTTTGTGGTGCACTGATTTTTTTCTTAAAGTTTTTTTTTTTCTTTCCTAAAGAACAGAAGTTTTTAACTTGGGTGAAGTCTAGTCCATTACTTTTTCTTGTATTTTTATTTTCACTATTTTTTCTTAGTGTTGTAGGAAATCTTTTCTGCCTTAAAGTCAGAAGTATTTTCTCCTGTTTTCTTCTGGAAGTTTTATAATTTTAGCTCTTAAGATCTATGATGTATTTTGAATTAATTATTGTGACTAGTGTGAGGTAAAGATCAACTCTAATTTTTTTCCCATGTGGATATTCAGTTGTTCCAGCACCGTTTGTTGACAAGACTATCTTTCTCCATTGAATTACCTTGTCCTTTTGTTGAACATCAGTTGACCATATGCACATGATTCTGATCCTGGAGTCTACTCTGTTCCATTTATCTACACATCTATCCTTTTGTCAATATCAAAATCTAAATTACTGTAACTTTATAGTAAATCTTGAAATAAGGTAGTGTAAATTCTTCAATTTTGTTCTTTTTTCCAAAAAAATTTCGGCTACTCTAAGGCTTTTGCATTTCCACATAAATTTTATAATCAGTCAGTCAATTTCTGCTAAAAGAGCCTCCTGGATTTGGGTCAGGATTGCATCAAAGCCATGCATCCTTCTGAAAACAGCTGACATTTAACAACGTTGAGTCTTCTAATACATGAAATGGTATATCTCTCTACTTTAGTCTTTTTCTCAGCAATGGTTTATGATTTTTTTAAACTGAGATAAAATTCACGATTTTAATCATTTTAAAGTGTACAGTTCAGTGGCTGTCAGTATAGTCATGGTGTTATGCAACCATACCCCCCTCTAACTCCAGAACATTTCCATCACCCCAAAAAAGAAGCTCCATACGCTGTAAGCAATCAGTCTCCACTCTAAATGTCCTCCCTTCCCCATTCCCTGGTGACCATTAATCTGCTTTCTATCTCTAGATATTTGACTATTGTGGACATTTAGCACATGTGGAATCATATAATATGTGGCTTTTTGTGTCTGGCTTCTTTTACAAAGCATAGTGTTTTCAAGGTTCATCCATATTGTAGCATATATTAATATTTTATTCCTTTTAATGGCCAAATAATATTCCACAGTATGGCTACACCACATTTTGTTTATCCATTCCTCTGTTGACGCACATTTGGGTCATTTCCACTTTTTGGATAATGCTGCTATGGACATTGATTTGCGAGTTTTTGTGAGTCCCTATTTTTTGGTTGGTGACTTTAACCCATTCATATTTACTGTACTATTATTATTATTTGCTTTCATTCTTGAAGGATATTTTTGTTGGATATAAAAATTGTAGGTTGACCTTTTTGTCACTCAAAACTTGCATATTTTAGATGAGAAATCAGGATTCATATTTTTTCTTTTTAGTATATAATGAATCTCTGTGATTCTTTTTATCATCAGCTTTCAACAATTTGATTATGATGTATCTTGGTGCTGTCTCCTTTGTGTTTATTCTGCTTGGGATTCATTGAAATTCTGTATCAAATATGCAGAATTTTTGGTCAAATTTACTTTAAATATTTTTTCTAACCATTGTTTCCCCTTTTCCTTTTAGGACCCCAATTATACATATATTAGACCACTTACTGTTGTCTCACTGGTTACTAAGGTTCTGTTCATTTTTTCAGACTTTTTCTCCTTCTGAACTTTATTTGGATATTTTACATTGCCCTGTCTTCAAGTTCACTGATCTTTCCTTCTATCGTGTCTAATCTGCTGTTACTGTTACCCACTATATGTTACCCAGCATATTTTTCATGCAGTTGTTTTTACTGTTCCCATTTCTCTCATTGTATTCCATTAAATCACTTAAAATATGTATGATAGCTGTTATAAAGAACTTTCCTGCAACTTTCATCACTTCTATCTTTTCTAGGTCTGTTTCTATTGACTGATTTTTTTTTCTGGTCTTGGGTCACATTTTCTTGCTTCTTCACATATCCAGAGATTTTTTTTTTTAACTGTATGCCAGCCATTATGAATGTTATGTTGTTATGTTATGTTGAATGTTATTTTGTGTCTGTACTATATTGTTTTCCTTCAAAAGGACATGCGTTTTTTCAGGCAGTTAATTTACTTGAAGATCAGCTCAATCCTTTCAAGGCTTGTTTTCTTATAATTTTAAAATTCAGGCATAATTTATATATAGTAAAGTTCACTCTTGGGTCAGCCCGGTGGTGTAGTGGTTAAGTTCACATGCTCTGCTTCAGCAGCCTAGGGTTCATGGGTTCAGATCCCGGGCATGGACCTACACAGCATTCATCAAGCCATGCTGTGGTGGCATCCCACATATAAAATAGAGCAAGACTGGCACAGATGTTAGCTCAGAGACAGTCTTCCTCAAGCAAAAAGAGGAAGATTGGCAACAGATGTTAGCTCAGGGCCAGTCTTCCTCACCAAAAAAAAAAAAAATTCACTCTTTTAGGTGTACAGTTCTATGAGTTTTGACAAATGCATATAGCCAGGTAACCACTGCCATAATCAAGATATAAAATAATTCCATCATCAGCCCCCTAAACTCTCTCATGTCCTTTGTAGTCATCCTCTCTGCCGCATCACCCCCTGCCCCAGCCCCAGCCCCAGGCAATCATTTATCTATTTTTTTTTCTGTCCCTATGGCTTTGTTGAGGATTGTTTTTCAACTTTACTAGAGAAGGTCTAAATTAGCCTTTACTGCAAGACTAGTTTATCTTTACTCCTGTGGCCTCACTTTTCTGGGGTTTCCACCGAAAGGCCCAGGTCTCTACTTATGATTGGTTGGTGTCACAACTGTCTATGAGTTGTCAGTTCATAGCTCCCCCAGTTCTTTACCTGACCTCAGGAAGCCACACCCTAAACACATGTCGTTTAGCATTCAGCCAAAGACTCAAAGAGACTCCTATGCAGATTTCTAGAGTTCTCTGCATAACTCCCTCCTCTCTATACCCTGCCCACAAATTCCACTCACTATTGTCTCTGAAAACTCTGATCTCTCTCCTCGTTCAGCAATACTATCATACTCTGCTTGAATTCTCCTTCCCTGCACCATGATCCAGAAAGTATTTCTGGAAGAAAGCTGGGGGGGGGGGGGCGGATTATAGAATTTGCTTTCTTTCTCTTGTCCTGGTTGTTTCTGTCAGGAGGATCACTCCAGTCCCAGTTCCTCCAACACGTCTAGAAGTGAAATTCAGTCCACCTCTTTTTTGTTTGATAATATCTTGTTCCTTGCTTATGTTTTCAGTTCCTTCTTTTGTTTATTTAAACATTGAAAACACATCTATTTTATATTGTGTCTGACAATTCCAATACCCAAGTCTTACATGTCTAATTTAATGTTTGATATTTCTGTTTTCATTCACTTTGGCTTATATTTTTAAGTTTTGGATTGTGAGCTCATGTTCAACTGGCTTCTCTCTGTGGGAATCCTATGAGGGCTGGGTTAAGAGTGAACATCTTCAGAGAGAGTTCGTGTTTGCTTCTGCCAGGCATCCTGGGGTGCTAATAACCAGGTTTCCCACACCTCATAGACAGCATATATAAATATACACAGGTAATCCCAAAATCTCTGTGAAGACAGACTTGGGTTATACATTCTCAGAAGACTCCTTAACCAAAACATTCTTCCTCTGGCTGAGACTGAGACATTCACATTCCCTTGTGATTTTGTTGGGACCCTTGTATATCAAGGGCCCCAGATTCCTATTTTGGAGTCTCATTTAATGTGTGGTGTCTTGTTCAGGCCCAAGGCTTGGTCCATGTCTCCCTGCAACCAGTGAAGCCCAGGTTCTGGGTCACTGGGATAAAAACAGCCCCAGGACAGCTGTGATTTTAGAACTCACTTACCACTTGGTTTTCCGAGTCTTATTTTCAGTCCCTGAAGATTTCCCTTATGACTTCGTGAGCTCCAATATGCAATTAAAGGAGTATTTGATTTATGTTATTCAATATTTCCATGTGTTTTGTAACAGGATGATTTTTTCAGGCCATTTAATCCATCCTATTGCTGGAAATGGAAGTCTGATCTTTGCCTTGCTGCCCTCCTGGTTCCCCCTTCCCCTGGCCCTGGGTCCATCTCCACACAGAAGGATGGAGTGGAGGAAAGAGAGTAGATGTGGCACCAAGGACCTTGCCTAATGCTACTGTGTGCCAACAGTATTGCCTCTGGCAGTCCCTCCCTATCTCATGGCCTCCGTCTCCCTCTTTATAAAGTGAGAGATTAGATACCCCGATCCCTGGGTTTCCTTCTCATTTTAATTTTCTTTGACTCTGAATCTATTCTTGGATAGTCGTCCCCTCTCCTGAGCCTTCTACTGGGTCAGCTTGAACGAGAACTGGGGAAAGAGTGATCAGTGATAAGGGGAAATCCTGCTCCCATTTCCCAGAGGTCCTGAGGCTGCCGACCATCACGTGTCCCCGACAGGCTGTGTGCGTGGGCGGGGAGCAGTCAGATTGCCCCTTACTTCCCTGCTGGCACAGATAACACACAGAAAGGCTTCCTAACAAAACCCACCCTCTAAGCTCTAGCTCCAACTCTGCCCTCATTTCTTCTAGAAGTCTTCCTAAAGGCTGAGGCCCAGGGAGAGGAGAGGGCTACTTCATGAGTGGCATTTATTGGTAGTTAATTGGTCGTGGCTGCCTGAACCTTTGTGCCAAAGATGGGTTCTGAGGCATCCTCTGGTTCAGAGTGCTGTGATTATTTAATGATGCCTGCAAGGGCCTGGGGTGAGTGGCAGCAGGCTGAATGTCATGTGTTTGCCATCTCTGAAGCATCCACGTGAGTCATGTCACAGCTTTTTGCTTTAGAAAGCCTTGGACCTCCCTATATCCAAGAAAGAAGATGACAGGAGGGAGCTTGAAGGAAAAATCAGGTACTCTAGTCAGATAAGAGTTTATGACTTTCTCAGATAATTTCACACCTTCCCATCATTCCTGGTCTGTTGGGGGCTGAAGCTGTATCCCCCTCTCATGATGTTTCCACGGAGAAGGGGGCTTCCTCTTTTCTCCCTCCTCCCCAGGGGACAATTTGACTTTGTAGCACTGGACATTTGTTGGCCCTGTTCCACCAGAGGGTGACATCCCTGCTCATGGCAGCTTATTTTTGGCCCATTTCAATGTGGGGAGCACCCTGCATTGGGCAAGGGCCTGCCCTTTAGAGATAGGTCTGTGCTCCCTGTGCATGCATCTGTTGAAGTGCACAGCTGAACATATAGGCCTTAAGGTTGGATTCAGGGTGGAAACAAAGAATGTGGACCGATGTTTCCATTCCAACCTTTACCAGAGTCCTGCCTGAGGGGCTGAAGGTACCTGTGTGCCAGGTCAGAGGTGGAATTTGCTTTCCCTTGCCTTCTAATCCTTGTGTGTCCTTGTGCTCAGGAGAGGAGGAGGGCAGAGTGGTTAGATGCCTAGGACCCCTAACAAATATCAGGATCTTAGGTATCAAAGGATGTAGGCTTGAGGACATAGCACGTCATTTCAAATCTACTTCTAGGGGGACAAATTTATAATTCAAAAAAAGCCTTTGAGAAGAGCATTACAAAGAGATAAAGGGAATGATCCAATGGAAGGATATGACACTTGTAAATATCTATGTGACTAACATGGGGGCACTAAATACATAAAGCAAATATTAACAGACATTAAAGGAGAAAGTGACAGTAATGCAATAATAGTGGGGGACTTTAACACTGCACTTACATCAATGGATAGATCATCCAGACGGAAGATCTATAAGGAAACACTGGCCTTAAATGAAACATTAGACCAGATGGACTTACTAGATACATACAGAATAGTCCATCCAAAACTCCAGAATACACATTCTTTTCAAATGCACATGGAACAGATAAATCACATATTAGGCCACAAAACAAATCTCAGTAAATTTAAGGAGACTGAAATAATGTCAAGCATCTTCACCAGCCACAACAGTATGAAACTAGAAATCAACTCAAGAAGAAAACTGGAAAAGTCACAAATATGTGGAGATTAAACAAAATGCTACTGAACAACTACTGGGCCAATGAAGAAATAAAAAAATACCAGAAGACAAATAAAAATGAAAATACAACATAGCAAAATCTATGGGATACAGCAAAAGTGGTACCAAGAGAGAAGTTTATAGCAACACAGGCCTACCTCAACAAACGAGAAAAATCTCAAATAAACAACCTAACACTACATCTAAAGGAACTAGGTAAAGAAGAATAAATGAAGCCCAAAATAAGCAGAAGGAAGGAAATAATAAAAAGCAGAGCAGAAATAAATGAAATAGAGACTAAACAGACAATAGAAAAGTTCAATGAAACTAAGAGCTGGTTATTTGAAAAGATAAACAAAATTGACAAACTCACTAAGAAAAAAAAGAAGCTTCAAATAAATAAAATCAGAAACAAAAGGGGAGAAATTACAATGGATACCACATAAATATAAAGAATTATAAGAGATACTATGAAAAGCTATATGCCAACAAATTGGATAGCATAGAAGAAACTGATAAATTCTTAGAATTATACAAGCTGCCAAAACTAAATCAAGAAGGGGCTGGCCCCGTGGCCGAGTGGTTAAGTTTGCGTGCTCCGCTGCAGGCAGCCCAGTGTTTCGTCGGTTCGAATCCTGGGCGCGGACATGGCACTGCTCGTCAGACCACACTGAGGCAGCGTCCCACATGCCACAACTAGAGGAACCCACAACGAAGAATACACAACTATGTACCGGGGGGCTTTGGGGAGAAAAAGGAAAAAAATAAAATCTTTAAAAAAAAAAAAAAAAACTAAATCAAGAAGAAACAGAAAATCTGAATAGACTGATCACTAGTAAAGAGATGAAAACAGTAACAAAAAACCTCTCCAAAACCAAAAGTCCAGGACCAGATGGCTTCCCCAGTGAATTCTACCAAACATTCAAAGAAGAATTAATACCTATCCTTCCCAAACTCTTCCAAAAACCTGAAGAGGAGGAGATACTTCCTAACTCATTTTACGAGGCCAACATTACCCTAATACCAAAACCAGATAAGGATGACACGAAAAAAGAAAATTACAGGCCAATATTGCTGATGAACATAGACGTAAAAATTCTCAACAAACTATTAGCTAATCGAATACAACAATACATTAAAAGATCATACATTGTGATCAAGTAGGATTTATTCCAGGGGTGCAAGGATGGTTCAACATCCACAAATCAATCAATATCATATTCCACATTGACAAAATGAAGAATAAAAATCACATGATCATCTCAATAGATGCAGAGAAAGCATTTCACAAGATTCAGCATCCATTTATAATATTTAAAAAAACTCTGAATAAAAAAGGTGTAGAAGGAAAGTACCTCAACACAATAAAGGGCATATATGACAAACCCATAGCTAATATCATACACAATGGAGGAAAACTGAAAGCCATTCCTCTGAGAACAGGAACCAAAGATGCCCACTTTCACCACTCTAATTCAGCATAGTATTGGAAGTCCTAGCCAGAACAATTAGGCAAGAAAAAGATATAAAAGGGATCCAAATGGGAAAGGAAGAAGTGGAACTGTCACTATTTGCCAGTGATATGATTTTATATATAGAAAACCCTAAAGAATACACCAAAAAAACTGTTAGGAGGAATAAACAAGTACAGTAAAGTTGCATGGTACAAAATCAACATAGAAAACTCAGCTGAATTTCTAAACATTAGCAATGAAATAGCAGATAGAGAAATCAAGAATACAATCCCATTACAACCACAACGAAAAGAATAAAATACCCAGGAGTAAACTGAACCAAGGAGGGGAAAGACCTGTATACTGAAAACTATAAAACACTGTTGAAAGAAATCAAAGTAGACACAAAGAAATGGAAAGATATTCTGTACTCATGGACTGGAAGAATTAATATCGTTTAAATGTCCACACTACCTAAAACAATCTACAGATTCAATGCAATCCCAACCAGAATCCCAAAGACATTCTTCATGGAAATAGAACAAAGAATCCTAAAATATATATAGTACAAGAAAAGACCCTGAATAGCCAAAAGCAGTACTGAGAAAAAAGAACAACGTCGGAGGTACCACACTCCCTGAATTCAAAATATACTAAAAAGCTGTAGTAATCAAGAGAGCAACTTACTGGCAGAAAAACAGATATACAGATCAGTGGAACAGAATTGGGAGCCCAGCAATAAACCGACACATTTATGGAGAGCTAATTTTTGACAAGGGAGCCAAGAACATACAATGGAGAAAGGAAAGTCTCTTCGATAAATGGTGCTGGGAAAACTGGACGGCTACATGCAAAGGAATGAAAGCAGACCATTATCTTACACCATGCACAAAAATCAACTCAAAATGGACCAAAGACTTGAATGTAAGACCTGAAACCGTGAAACTTCTACAAGAAAACATAGGCAGTACATTCTTGGACACTGGTCTTAGCAGTATCTCTTTGAATATGTCTCCTCAGGCAAGGGAAACAATAGAAAAAATAAACAAATGGGACTACGTCAAACTAAAAGTCTTCTGCAAGGTAAAGGAAACCATCAACAAAATGAAAAGACAACCTAACAATTGGGAGAAGATATTTGCAAATCATATATCCAATAAGTGGTTAATATCCAAAATATATAAATAATGCATACAACTCAACAACAAAAAACCAAACAACCTGATCAAAAAATGAGCAGAGGAACCGAACAGACATTTTGCCAAAGAAGACATACAGATGGACAACAGGCACATGAAAACATGTTCAACATCACTAATTATTAGGGAAATGCAAATCAAAACCACAATGAGATGTCACCTCATACCCATCAGAACGGCTATTACTAAAAGACAAGAAATAACAAGTGTTGGCAAGGATGGAGAGAAAAGGGAATCCTCATACACTGCTGGTGGGAATGTAAATTGGTGCAGCCACTATGGATAACAGTACGGAGATTCTTCAAAAAACTAAAAATAGAACTACCATGTGACCCAGCTATCCCACTTCTGGATATTTATCCAAAGGACACGAAAACACTAATTCAAAAAGGTATGCGCACCCCTGTGTCTACTGCAGCATTATTCACAATAGCCAAGACTTGGAAACAACCTAAGGGCCCATCAACAGATGAATGGGGGCTGGTCCCGTGGCCCGGTGGTTAAGTTTGCGCACTACACTTCAGCAGCCGAATTTCGCCGATTTGGATCCTGGGCGCGGATCTAGCACCGCTCATCAAGCAGTGCTGAGGCGGCGTCCCACATAGCAGAACTAGAAGGACCTACAGCTAGAATATACAACTATGTACTGGGGAGGGGGTGCTTTGGGGAGAAGAAGAAAAGAAATAAAAACCAAAAAATCCCCAAACAAAACAAATGAATGGATAAAGAAGATGTGGTATATATACACAATGGACTACCACTCAGCCATAAAAAAAAGATGAAATCTTGCCATTTGCGACAGCATAGATGGACCTTGAAGATATTATGCTAAGCCAAATAAGTCAGATGGAGAAAGTCAAATACCATATGATTTCACTCATACGTGGAAGACAAAACAAGAACAAAAAACAAACACATAGATATGGAGAACAGATTGGTGGTTTCCAGAGGGGAAGGGAGTAGGGGGAGGGCAAAAGGGGTAAAGGGGCACATGTGTGTGGTGATGGATGGTAATTAGTCTTTGGGTGGTGAACACGATGTAATCTTCACAGAAATAGAAATATAATGATGTACACCTGAAATTTATATGATGTAATAAACCAATGTTACCTCAACTGAAATAATTAATTAATTAAAAATAAATTGAAAAATGAAATTACTTGTAATAGAAATCTTTTGTATTATCAAGTGAACAAAAATATCACCCTGCAGTATGGATGTAAAAACAAAGCCTTTGAATGATACAAATAATAAAAATTAAGCCTCAAAAAATTCAGATTAAGAAAACATCTTACAAAGGGAGCACAGCGGTTAAGTGTGACATGCATCCCGGAACGCGGCCCATAGACTGGGGCCTGAAGTCTCTCCCGGGCTTGGAGCACAAGGCCAACCTTCGACCTTCGGCGGTCCTCCCCCTGCGCCTGAGAAGTGGCTCTCTGGAGCTGGCACTCAGCCAAGCAGGCCCAGGGCTGGTGTGACGTCCGGCCGGCCCTCTCAGGGGCCGCCGGGGAGAACTCAGCACAGCAGATGCTGGGACGGATGCTTGAGGCCTGTGGGCTCCAGGAAGGGATGTCTAATCCGCCAAAGGGCTCTGAGGCTGGGCTAAATGGGGATGTGAGCACAAGGAGCACGTGGCCACAGGGGCTCTGGTTTTTCGGGCGCCACCAAAGGGCCCCGGGGTATAGCCTGTTGCTGCCTTTTCCATCCTACTCCATGCCCCTCTCCCTCTCATTCCACCTGTCTCTTATTCTCCCTACCCCTTTCCCTGTCCTCCCTCCCCACCCTCCCCTCCCCTTCCTTTCCCCCTCCCCTCATGCCTCCTCCCCCCAGCACCCCCTTCCCTCCCACCCTCCCTTCTTCTCCCTCTCCCCTCTCCTCCCACTCTCTCCCTTCTCATCATCTCTCTCTCCCTCCCTCTGTCTCTTTTCCCACCTGCTCCACCTTTCTGTCTCTCTCCCCTCTTTTGTCTCTCTCCTTATTTTCCACCTGGGCCGGAATCTGAGCCCTTCCTGCACTCGCCTCACCCCCCCCCCGCCACAGTGAAGGGTAGCAAGGCACAGTTTAGTCCATCTGAAACCTCCCCAGGGCTAAGAGATCATTTGGCTTGCCCCGTGGGAGACTTTCATTTCCTTGGGAGTGGATGATTCTCGGGCTGACTTAACTGGTCACAGAGGAAGCTCCAGGTCAGAGCAAGTCTCCAGGCCGGCCTAGAACAGGGCTGTTGGGGGGCCTCTGGCCTTGTAAGAGCCAGCCTACCCGATGGCCTCACCCAGATGCTGGAGCACGCTTGTTTATTACGCAGGGGCTTGGAGAAGCGGGGTGGGAGCTGTGGAGGCAGGACCGGGGTGGCCCTGGGTGGGTGTGGGAGGAGCCGCGTCCAGGCCTAGCGCTCTGGGTGGCCGTGGGGGCGGCATCACTTCTTGGAGGTCGGTTTCTTCCAGTTGGTTATCTTGCTGCCTCTCCTGGTTTTGCTGGGAGGATGCAGATCCACTTCAGGCTGCTGAATTCTAAAAATCAAAAGAGAGAGAAGCAAATGCTGGGAAACGGGTGGAGAAGGCTGGTCTGGAGCCCCGGCCTGGCCTGGGGAGGTGGGCGTGGCCCTCTACCTTGCACATTTGAGACCTCTGGGTGTTGCTTTGACCTGGGGGTCCCAGCAGCACCTGTGGCCTTTCTAGGTGCTCACAGTTTGCATTTCTATCTTGATGAGAAATGTGTGATTTTCTTGCTCTTGCAGAACACAGGATTTGCTTCCCAGTGGCCTTGGCCAAGCCTGTGGACTTTCGACAGGTCTAGGAAGTTTCTCGCAGGGAGCCAGGGGGCAGTCTTCACCCTTCTCAGACTGATGCATCTGGGTTGTGGGGTTTCGCTCCAAAGTCCTCAAAGGCCTCAATCTCCAGCCCCCAGACCACTGCCAGCAGTTCCAGGGAGCAGCCTTCATGCCCCACTGGACACTGTGCTGATAAACAGGCCAGACCTCAGGGACTGCTGGAGATGGCCCATGCCCGGGGATGGGGTTGGGAAGTGGCATGCCCAAGGCCACTTAACCCCGAGAGGCCTCTACGGCCTGTGGTGGAGCCAGGGGCCCTGCTGGGAGGCACAGCCATTCTGCCGCCCACAGGAGGGCCCCTCAGCCCTGGCAGGGTGGCCACCTACTTCTTCTCAGCTTCAGAAGACGACGACTCCTCCACGTTGTCCCTTATGGCCAACGAGGAGAAGCTTCCTTGGATGTCTTCTGACCTTACTCTCTTGACCGAGTCAGGGTCTTCCGGGCTCCAGATGGAGGCTGGGCTGCTGTAGGGAGGCAGGGCAGGGAGGGCAGTGCTCAGCGAGGAACAGCCGGAGGGCCCAGAGCCGGGCGGCCCAGGCAAGCAGCCCCCGCCTGGCACGGCCCCTTCAATGTTCCAGCTCCTAGAAAGAAAGGGGCCCAGGTGCTTCTCCCCTCGAGGGGGTCAAGGGAGAACGTGATCCCCTGGGGACCCAGAGACTCACTGGCGGTTGGCTTCCCTGGCTTCTGTTTAAGGCTGGAATTGCCCTGATTGTGTGTCAGCGATACCTGTCCACCCAGCACTGACCGCCAGAAAGGCCTGTAGTGGGGCGGGAGGCTCCACAAAGCAAGCAAAGGAGAGAGGACAGGAAGCCAAGGAAATAAGTCATCGTGTATGGGGTTATGGGTTGACTGTGTCCCCCCAAATTCACATGGAGTCCTAACCCCAGCACCCCAGAAGGCATCCTTACTCGGAAATAGGGTCATTGCAGATGTAATGAGTTAAGATGTGGTCATACCAGAGTGGGGTGGGCCTCCACTCCGACGCACCAGGTGGCCTGACACAAATGGGGAGATGTGGACAGAGACATGCGCGCAGAGCGACAGCATGTGAGGACTGGGACAGTCTGCCATAGCCAAGGGACAGGTCCTTCCCTAGCACGCTCAGGGGGAGCATGGCCTGCCCACACCTTGATCTCAGACTTCTGGCCTCCCAAACCAAGAGACAATGAATTTCTCTTCAGGCCACTCAGTGTGTGGAACGTTGTGACAGCCGTCCTGGGACCTAACGAACACATGTGGTCACTCCCCACCTTTGCACCAACCCCAAGGCCCTGCAGCCGGGCACCGTTCTCACACGCCTTCCAGGCTATTGATGGCGTTGAGCATCACAGCAGCCCCGGGAGGCAGGCAGCTCAGGGGCCTTCGTCCCCATTTTACCGACAAGGACAGAGAGGAGAGGGGGCTTGCCGAAGGGACAGGACTGGCCCTTTCATTGATTGTCTCTTGGAATTTATCAAGCCCCTGCTATGTGACTTGCTTAAGGAAAGGGCATTTAAGAGACAAGTGTTGTGGTCGGGGGGGGGGGGGCTCTTCCATCATTGGAGGGCCCTAGAAAAATTGAAAGTGGAGAAATACCAAAACGGGGGTCACAGATCTGGGTACATTCCCAGTGTTTACATTTAGCAAACTAATGCCCCCCTCCATGCCTCACTCTACCGCCCCACCCCACACCACCCGCAGGGAGCACACACATGAAGTCCAAGTGGCCCCTTGCAACATGGCACTGGAGATGGGGCAAAGGCCTACGTGCGGGCCCTTGAGAAGTCGGGTCCCTGGTGGTCTGTGGAGGAATGTGGGCTGAGACCAGGGGTGCTGGCCTCCATGCCTGCTAGTCCCAGAGGGCAGGGTGGGGCTGCAGGGGCAGGGCCGGGCTGATGGGCTCCTGCTGGGCCGCTGCCTGGGTGATGGGAGGAGGTCCCCGGGCTCTCTGAGTACACAGAGTGCTTGGGAAGTGCAGGGGAAAAGCCCAGAAGGAAGAATGAACCCCTAAACCTCTCCATCATTCATTCATTTGTTCCACAAGTATTTGCTGAGCACCTACCCCCAAGCTGGGCTCATAGCCAGCCCCGCGGTCCCTCCCACCCTGAAGCGGCCCCTCCAGGGCGCTGGCCTCCTCCGTGGCCTCCCCGCGTCCAACCTCACCCGCACAGCGTCCACGCTGCTGCCTGAGGGCTTGTCCTCCCTGATCTGGCCTTGTCTCTCCCACTTAACACCAGTCTGTAGCTCTCCAACTTCTGCAGGGTGAGCCCCCACTCCCTAGAGTGATGCCCAGCTCAAGGCCCATGAGAATCTGGCCCGAAACTACCAGTACGTTTTTCTAACAGCACCCCTTGGCAGCCCCCCTAAATCCACAGCTCTCCTGCTCCCTGGTCCCCACAGAGCTCCACACCCTTGCCCACACTAGCCCTGCCAGGAGTGCCTTACCCCTCCTCTTCTGCTGGGCCTTCTACTCATCCCTCAAGGCTAGGCTCCCATGTCACCACCTCTAGGAAGCCCTCCCTGAACTCTCGAAGGAGTGGTTTCCTCCACTGTTTATCATGGTGCACGGTTTGCAGCTCTGAGTCTGCCTCCAGTCACCTGAGCAGAGGACTTGATCTTAGCAACCTGGCATGGCTCTTGGGAGGTATGAGTGAGTGAATGAATGAATGAACTAAATGACATCAGGGGAACGTGAGTGACCAGGCCAGTGGGGCCACATGGCCATCCTGCTGGGATAACAGGCGCACTCCTGTTCCTGCCAACAGTACTGATCTAGAGATGAATGCCAAGACCATCCTTGGTCAGGGATAAGTAGAAAAGGCCACCTGGAGGTTTGCTTGAGGCCAGCCCCTCTAGTCAATTCAAAAACCTTGGTACTCCCCTCAGTGATAAGGAAAACATCAGCAAGGGCTGGCCCTTATCAGACCACCTCTCCGCAGCGTCAAGGCCAGCCCCTGTTTCAGAGCCGCTGGCCCACTTCCCGAAGGTAACTTCTCCCCACTCAGCTCATTCAGGGCACACAACAGCATACACAGCACCGGTCACTACAAAGTCAGCTCCCAGTGCGTCAGCTCTTACAGCTTTTGATTCTCTCAACTCACTCCTCTGAGCATGGTCTTGAGAGAATGCTGTGCCCATCCCACAGGGAGAAAACCGAGGTCCAAAGAGGGCGAATGACACATCTAAAGTCACGGCTGTGGCACCCTGCCCCTCCAGGGCACGTCTCTGCCCTCGCTGGCTCCCTGCACGAGGCGTTCAGAGCCTAGGTCAGCTTCTTTGTAGGAGGCCCACCTCCTGGACCCCACATTGACCAGCCGCTGGGCCTGGAGCCCACAGCCTCACTGTCTTCTCCCCACCACCCTGTGCCGGCCCCAGGCAGGGCCCCAGGGGCAGCACCCAAAGGCAAGTCCAGGTGGCGGGGCACTGAGAGCAGGGTGAATCTGTGCTCTGTGGCGCCGAGGTGAGGACCAGGCTGCCTCTCCCTGTCCCCTTTGAGTCCAAGATGGACAGGGGTGGGTCTCTTGAGACTTCCTGTGCTTGGAGAACTGCAGTGAGCAGGGAGGGGGAGCTGTGGTGATGCTGAGGGCTCCCCTTGGCCCCCACCAACCTGCCCCTGCCCCCAGGGCCCGGCATTTTTTAGGAACTCAAAGCACAGCTAAACCGAGAAATAATGTCAAGCCACGTGGGACACAGGGGAAGGACCCTGGTGAAAGCTGCTGACAGCAGGATACAGATGAGAGAGTCGGGGGACGGGGATGGGCATTGCTGGGTGCCCCCAGCAGCACACCGAGCTTCTTGACGTGGCCAGGAGGGTCTTGCTGCTCTCTCTGCCTGGCCAGCCTTTCTCTGTCACTCCTCCCCTGCGTCACACCCTGCCCTGTTGGTGCCCCCACTGCAGCACAGCATGCCTCTGCTCACAGGCACAGGTCACAGGGCCTGTGAATCGCTGTGACCTCTCTTGGCCACAGTGAGGACTCCCCGAGCCAAGGAGGGCGGCAGAGAAGAGCAGCAGCCTAAGGTTCAGGCGGAAGCAGCCCAGACTCACGAGGGGCCACCTCCTCAAGATGCAGCCCCATGTGTGCTCTGGTTGTCCTTCCGGCCGGCTGCAGCCCACTCCGCCCAGGAGCTTTCTGCACTGCTCCGACCTGCGGAGCCCCTCCTTGGTCAGGGCTCCCTCCGTGCCCTCCATCTGCGGGCCCAGAGGTTTGGCTGGGTGAGGACAAGCCCCGTGCACCTCTTGCATATGTGCCACTGCTTGACCCCAGCCCAGAGCCGCAGAATGTCAGAGAGAACCCAAGACGGCAAGGGGGGCAGAGCCAGCATGGATCAGTGCCAAGCACAGGGCTGCCCCCGGGGGTGGGAGGGCCACTGTCTGCTGAGTGAAGGAAGGCAGGGAAGGAGGTGCAGGGTGGGTAGGGGGCAGTGGGGGTCCAAGCCTCCCACAGCTCTGGTCTCTAGGCTGGTCCTGGCTCCCAGTTTACCCAGCCAGGAGCCTTCACTGGGCCTCACCTTGGTGCAGCCCCCTCAGCCCAGTCCCAGGGGTCAAAGATGAGGACCATGGAAGCTCCCCCTTCTGGAGGCCACCCCACCCCATAGGCTCCCTCTCTTCACCCACCCCGTGCAGCCTGGCTGGCTGGGCCTCACGCACGAGGAAGGAGCTGCTCCGCGGAGCACTCAGGAAGCCTTCTGTGGGGAGGGCCACTGTGGACAGACTGTGAGGGACAGACGTGGACAGGCTGCTGGAGCAGGGGGACATGTTCTGGTGGCCAGAGTGAGCCTGGGACCTGGTGCCACCAGAGCAAGGAGGTTGAGCTTTGGAGAGCAACCAGCCCTTGCCCAGCAGCTCACTAGCCGAGGAGACAGCCCTTCCCTCCCCCCTCAGCTGCAAGCGCCCGCAGAGCATCTCCTCCTAGCTGTTTAAAAGACTGTGGTTAAAAGCACATAACGTAAAATTTATCATTTTAACCATATTTAAGTGTCCAGTTCAGCGGCATTAAATACATTCACATTGCTGTGCAACCATCACCACCATCCATCTCCAGAACTTTTTCATCTTCCCAGACTGAAACTCTGTATCCATTAAACACCAAGCCCTCATCCTCTTCCGGCCCCAGGCACCCACCGTTCTACTTTCTGTCTCTAGGAATGTGACTATCCAGGGACCTCATATAAGTGGAATCGTGTAGTATTTGTCTTTTTGTGACTAGCTAATTTCACTAGCTTACTGTCCTCAAGGTTCATCCATGTTGTAGTATGTGTTAGAATTTCCTTCCTTTTTCTTTATCCCTTCACCCCTCAATGGACACTTGGGTTGCTTCCACTTCTTGGCTACTGTGAATAATGCTGCTATGAACATGGGTGTACAAATATTCCTTTGAGACACTGCTTTCAATTCTTTTGGGTATGTACCCAGAAGTGGAATTCCTGGATCATACGATAATTCCATGTTTAAGTTTTTGAGGAAGCGCCACACTCTTTCCACAGTGGCTGCACCATTTTACGTTCCCACCAGCACTGCACAAGCATTCCAACGTCTCCATAACCACTCTAACGGTTGCTACTTATTGTTTTGGGTTTTTTTTGATAGCAGCCATCCTAATGGGGATGAGGTGCTATCTCACTGTGGTTTTGACTTGCATTTCTCTAATGATTAGTGCCCTTCACTCTTTCACATCAATTTCTAGGTCTTTGGATCAGTGAAGGTGAGCAGGTCGAGGTCCTGTTCACCTCCAAACCACCAATGCTGAGTGTGAAGCTGGACGTGTGGCAGCTGCTCCAAAACTGATGGAGTGGCATGACTTTCAGGCTGAAAGAGGAGGCTGCTTCTGGAGTGAGGGGTCTCCCATCATTAGAGGTATGCGAGGGGCAGTCGCATAACCACGGCAGCCAGTTATCAGTGGACACTCTGTCAACCAGCCCTTCCTCATTCTGACCTGACCTCTGCCTCCCTGGGATAAAGTCAGCCCTAGGTGATGAAATTCAGCAAACGTTTCCCATGGGGCCTCCTATGTTCTGGGCCCTGAGATGAGTGGAGGACGCAAACAGAGGGGAGATGGGACGTCTAGGGCATGTGACACAGGACACCCTGCCCTCTGGGCTGGTGCAGCTTAATACATGCAGAGAGACCTGCAGCCCTTCCCATCCCACTGCCTGCTCCTCAGGGCAGGGCTGTCCCCAGGCAGCCCCAGCTCCTCGGGCCTGTGTGAGTCTGGGGCCCTCGTATTGGTCTCACAGTCTCCCCCAGTTGTCCTTGGCCTGGCCCTACCCTTTTGCTCTGTTTGTCACAACCAGTCTACTCACTAGGCAGGAGCCTACCCCAACCTCACTGGGGCTCAGGAGGAGCGCTGCCTCCCTGGGGAGCTGAGCTCCGCTGCTGGCTAAGAATAGACCTGGGGCCTCTTCCCACCCACAGCTCTTGCTTCTCCATGGTGGCTTCACAGACCCCAAGCCCAGACTGAGGACTGTCTCTGTGGCTGGTTCCTCTTAGGAAAGAGAAGGTCAAAGAGCCTCCAGGCCAGTGACCAGGGCAGCCTTTCTGGATCTGGCTCCCAGCTCTGCCCACCTCCCAGCATTTACTCTGCTGACCTGTCTCTTCTCCTCTCAACTCCCTACCTCTAATCCTCCCACTACAGCTGTACAAAACCCAGCAGATTCAAAGTCTTCTCTGCAGGATGGTGTCAAGATGGCGGTGTAGGTGGACTCTGAACTCACCTTCTCCCATAGATGCAACCTACTCTTGGAATGATTACCCCTAAGAGAGGACTGAAAACTGGATAAAGGGAACCCCAACAACGAGACAGTGTTGACTGAGGTGGAAGAAGCAGAAGTTCCTTTCTGGAGAGAAAAAAGCCACCTTTGACCAGCCAGGAGCAACCTTAAGGTATGAAACCTTCCCTGGAGGAGTGGGGGATCTGAGCAGGGGAGCATTACCACAATAAGCAGCTTTTAGACTCCCAACTGAGATAGGTGTCAAAATACCTCACTTTGCTGGCTGTTAACTACAGTGGGGAATACCCCCAGGAAAGCTATCAGACATAAGGGGAAAAAAAGCCTGTTCTTAAAGGACACACACACAAATTCACCTGTTTCAGAAAGCAACCTAAAATCACCATGAAGAAAGGTGCACAGTCCTTTGGTGAAAAGAGACTCACCTGATAGGCTCTGAGTGCATCTTGATGAGAGGTGAGACCTCTCCAGGGACTGAGACATTGGTGGCAGCCACTACTGTGATGTGGTACAGGTATGCTGACATAGGTGCTGGCAGATGACATTGGAGATCTTCCCCTGGCCTGTTACACAGGGTCTGCCCCTCCCACTAGAGGACCTATTTAATCCAGCTCAGTCAGGGCAGGCAGCCCACCTACTAGACCGGCCCCACCCAACAGCAAGCCTTTGGGCAACTTGTGGGCCCGCATAAGTGGGGTGCCTGGAACCTCTGCAGCCAGGTGAGTGAGTCCACCTCTGCAGGGCAGGACATGCATGAGGGGTGGGCCTGCAGCAGTGGAGTATGTGGGGCCTCTGAAGTGGGGTGACTGGGTCCACTTCAGTGGGTCAGGGCATGTGCATGGGGCAGGACTGTGTTGATGGAGTATGTGGCCCTGCAGGTGGTGGGGCTTGTCAGCTACAGCAGACTTGTGCTTCTCAAACAGCCACATAAGGGATCAGCTCCACCCTCCAAAGCCTGAAACAATTGGGTGCTCCCATGCCTAGGGGTAGCCCCATTCAGCTGCAACCCTGAGAGAGCCAACAACAGCCTTGCAGGCCAGAGGCCTACAGCAAGTGTAAGCGCCAGCCATGCTGGGAGCCTACTCACTTAACAGAAAAACTACAACAGGAACGGGCTATTAGACTCTGCAGCCAACTGTGCTGGGGCTCCCCATGCCTGATAAAGTGACTGAAGTGTCCCTAGCAGCCACACACAGCTGAGCATTCAACCAGCTGGCCAGGTGGACAGCCTAGCCTCCATGGACACCTGCAGTAAGAGCAACCCTTCCACAACAGAAGGACACATGTAGCCCACAGGGGGACACTCCTAGAACATTTGGAACTGGTGACGAGAGGGAAGCACACTGCTGGGCCTCATAAGGCATCTCTTATGTAAGACCACCTCTCCAAGATCAGGAGACATAGCTGATCTACCTAAAACAGAGATATAGCACAGAGAAAGAAGTAAAATGAGGACACAAAGGAATGTGTTCCAAGTAAGGGAACAGGACAAAAGCCCAGAAAAAGAACTAAATGAAACAGAAGTAAACAATCTACCTGACAAAGAGTTCAAACAAAAAGTCATAAGGATGCTCAGTGATCTTGGGAGAAGAAGGGATGAACTCAGAGAGAACCTCAACAAAGAGTTGGAAAATATCAAAAAGAACCAGCAGCAATGAAGAACACAGTACTGGATATGAAAAATTCACTAGAGGGACTCACTAGCAGAGTAGATGACACAGAAGAACAGAACAGATCCGCCAGCTGGATGAAAGACTGGAGAAATCACCCAAGCTGAACAGAAAAAAGAATTAAAAAGAACAAGGACAGTCTAAGGGACCTCTGGGACAATGTCAAATGCAATAATATCTGTATTATATGTATCCCAGAAGGAGAAGAGAGAGACAAAGGGGCAGAGAATCTATTTCAAGAAATGATAGCTGAAAACTTTCCTAACATAAGGAAGGAAACAGACGTCCAGGTACAGGAAGCACAGAGAGCACTAAACAAGGTAAACCCAAAGAGGCCCACACCAAGACACATTGTAATTAAAACATCAAGAATTAAGATAAAGAGAAAATCTTAAAAGCTACAAGACAAAGGCAACAAGTTACATACAAAGGAAACCCCATAAGGCTATCAGCTGACTTCTCAGCAGAAACATTACAGGCTAGAAGGGAGTGGCACGATATATTTAAAGTGCTGAAAGGAAAAAAACCTACAGCCAAGAATACTCTACCTGGCAAGGTTATCATTCAGAATGGAAGGAGAGATAACGAGTTTCCCAGACAAGCAACAACTAAAGGAGTTTATCACCAAGAAACAAGCTTTACAAGAAATGGTAAAGGGATATATTTAAGTGGAAAAGAGATTACATATAAGAATAAGAAAATCATCCATAAAACCCCCAAAATCACTGGTAAAGGTAAATATACGGTAAAGGTAGTAGATCAACCATCTGTGAAGCTAATATGAAGGTAAAAAGACAAAAGTACTGGGACCGGCCCCATGGCCCAGTGGTTAAGTTCTCACGCTCCACTTTGGCGGCCCAGGGTTTCGCTGCTTCAAATCCTGGGCACAGACATGGCACCACTCATCAAGCCATGTGGAGGCGGCATCCCACATGCCACAACTAGGACCCACAACTAAAAATACACAACTGTGTACTGGGGAGCTTTGGGGAGAAAAAAGGAAAAATAAAACCTTTTTTTAAAAAAAAGACAAAAGCACTAAAATTATTTGTTTCCAAGATAAGAGGGTAATGGATACACACACACAAAAAAAGAGGTTAGATATGATATCAAAAACATAAAATGTGGGAGGAGGGGAATAAAAGAGTAGAGCTTTTAGCAAGAGGTCAAACTAAAGAGCCCATCGACTTAATACAGGTTGCTATATATATGGAGGTTATTGTATATGAACCTCATGGTGATCACAAACCAGAAGCCCATAATAAATACACAAAAAATTAAGAGAAAGGAACCCAAACATAATAGTAAAGAAAGCCATAAAACCACAAGGGAAGAGAGCAAGAAAAGAAGAAAGGAACAGAGAAAAACTACTAAAACACCCAGAAAAGGTAACAAAATGGCAATAAGTACATAATTATCAATAGCTACTTTAAATCTCAATGGACTAAATGCCACAATCAAAAGGCAGAGGGTGGCTGATTGAATAAAAAAACAAGACCCATATGTATGCTGCACACAAGAGAACACTTCAGACCTAAAGACACAATTGGAAGTGAAATGATGGAAAAAGATACTCCATGCAAATGGCAATGAAAAGAACACGGGGTTGCAAAACTTATGTAAGACAAAAGAGGCTTTAAAACAAAAACTGTAACAAGAGACAAAGAAGGGCACTACATAATGATAAAAGGAATAATCCAACAAGAGGATATAACACTTGTAAATATCTACGCACCCAACATAGGAGCACCTAAATATACAAAGCAATTATTAACACACAAAAAGGGAGAAATAGTAACACAATAAAAGTAGGGGACTTTAACACTCCACTTACATCAATGGATAGGCCATCCAAACAGAAGATCAACAAGGAAACACTGGTCTTAAATGACTTATTAGACAAGTTAGACTTAGTAGATATATACTGTACATTCATTCTTTCCAAATGCACATGGAACATTATCCAGGACAGATCACATATTAGGCCACAAAACAAGTCTCAATAAATTTAAGAAGACTGAAATAACACCAAGCATCTTTTCTGACCACAATGGTATAAAACTAGAAATCAACTAAAGGAAGAAAATCAGAAAAGCTGCAAATAGGTGGAGATTCAACAAAATGCTACTGAACAATGATTGGGTCAATGAAGAAATCAAAGGAGAAATCAAAAAGTACCTGGAGACAAATGAAAATGAAAATACAACATGCCAAAATTTATGGGATACAGCAAAAGCAGTTCTACGAGGGAAGATTACAGCAATACAGGCCTACCTCAAGAAACAAGAAAAATCTCAGATAAACAATCTAACAGTGCACCTAAATGAATTGGAAAAATAAGAACAAACAAAGCCCAAAATCAGTAGAAGGAAGGAAATAATAAAAATCAGAGCAGAAATAGATGAAATAGAGACTAAAAAAAAAAACAGAAAAAATCAATGAAACTAAGAGCTAGCTCTTTGAAAAGAGAAACAAAATTGACAAGCCTTTAGCTAGATTCACCAAGAAAAAAGGAGGAAGGCTCAAATAAAATCAGAAATGAAAGAGGAGAAATTACAGTGGACACCTCAGAAATACAAAGGATTATAAGATAACACTACAAAAAGCTATACGTCAACAAATTGGATAACCTAGAAGAAATGGATAAATTCTTAGAACTATACAGCCTTCCAAAACTGAATCAAGAAGAAATAGACAGGGCCAGCCTGGTGGCACAGCAGTTAAGTTTGCATGTTTTGCTTTGGCAGCCCGGGGTTCGCCAGTTTGGATCCCGGGTGTGGACCTACGCACTGCTCAGCAAGCCATGCTGTGGCAGGTGCCCCACATATAAAGTAGAGGAAAATGGACACAGATGTTAGCCCAGGGCCAGTCTTCCTCAGCAAAAAGAGGAGGACTGGTGGCAGATGTTAGCTCAGGGCTAACCTTCCTGAAAAGAAAAAAAAGAAGAAATAGACAGTTTGAATAGATTGGTCACCAGTAAGGAGACCAAAGCAGTAATCAAAACTACTCAAAAATAAAAGTCCAGGACCAGATGGCTTCCCCGGTGAATTCTACCAAACATTCAAAGAAGACTTAATACCTATCCTTCTCAAACTCTTCCAAAAGACTGAAGAGGAGGGCAACCTTCCTAACTCATTCTATGAAGCCAACATTACCCTGATACCAAAACGAGACAAGGACAACACAAAAAAAAGAAATTTATAGGTCAATATCACTGATGAAGATCGATGCAAAAATCCTCAACAAAATACTAGCAAATCGAATACAACAATCCATTAAAAAGATCGCACACCATGATCAAGTGGGATTTATTCTAGGGATGCAGGGATGGTTCAACATCCGCAAATCTATCAACATAATACACCACATTAACAAAAAGAAGAATAAAAATCACATGATAATCTCAATAGATGAAGAGAAAGCATTTGACAAGATACAGCATCCATTTATGATAAAAACCTTGAATAAAACAGGTATGGAAGGAAAGTAGTTCAACATAATAAAAGCCATATATGACAAACCCAGAGCTAATATCATTCTCAATGGAGAAAAACTGAAAGCTATCCCTCTAAGAACAGGAACCAGACAAGGATGCCCACTGTCACCACTCTTACTTAACATAGTATTGGAAGTCCTAGCCAGAGCAATCAGGCAAGAAAAAGAAATAAAAGGGACCTAAATTGGAAAATAAGAAGTGAAGCTGTCACTATTTGCAGATGACATGATTTTGTATATAGAAAACCCTAAGGAATCCACCAAAAAACTTTCAGAACTAATAAATGAACACGATAAAGTTGCAGGATACAAAATCAACATACAAAAATCAGTTGCATTTCTATACACTAACAACGAAGTAGCAGAAAGAGAAATTAAGAATACAATCTCATTTACAACTGCAACAAAAAGAATAAAACACCTAGGAATAAACTTAACCAAAGATGTAAAATACCAGTACACTGAAAACTATAAAACATTGTCAAAAGAAATAGGAGAAAACACAAAGAAATAGAAAGATATTCCATGCTCTTGGATTGGAAGAATTAACATAGTTAAAATGTTTACACTTCCTAAAGCAATTTACAGATTCAATGCAATCCCTATCAAAGTTTCAACAACATTTTTCACAGAAATAGAACAAACAATTCTAAAATTTATATGGAACAATGAAAGACCCCGAATAGTCAAAGGAAGCCTGAGAAAAAAGAACAAAGCCTGAGGCATCACAATCCCTGATTTCAACATATACTACAAAGCTTCAGTAAGCAAAACAGCATGGTACTGGCACAAAAACAGACACACAGATCAGTGGAACAGAATCAAGAGCCCAGAAATAAACCCACACATCTATGGACAGCTAATTTTCAACAAGAGAGCCAAGAACATACAATGGAGAAAGGAGAGTCTCTTCAATAAATGGTGCTGGGAAAACTGGACAGCCACATGCAAAAGAATGAAAGTAGACCATTATCTTACACCATACACAAAAATTAACTCAAAATGGATTAAAGACTTGCATGTAAGACCTAAAACTACGAAACTTCTAGAAGAAAACACAGTCAGTGTGCTCTTCGACATCGGTCTTAGCAGAATATTTTCAAGTACCATGTCTGACTGGGCAAGAGAAACAATAGAAAAAATAAACAATGGACTACATCAAACTAAAAAGCTTCTGCACAGCAAAGGAAACCATCAACAAAACAAAAAGACAACTAAACAATTTGGAGAAGATACTTGCAAACTATATATCTGATAATGGGTTAATATTCAAAATATATAAAGAACTCATACATCTCAACAACAACAAAACTAACAACCCAATTAAAAAATGGGCCAAAGATCTAAACAGACATTTCTCCAAAGAAGATATATAGATGGACAACAGGCACACGAAAAGATGTTCAACATCGCTAATTATCAGGGAAACGCAAATCAAAACCACAATGAGATCACCTCATACCTGTCAGAATGGCTATAATGAACAAGATAGGAAATAACAAGTGTTAGAGAGGATGTGTAGAAAAGAGAATTCTCATACACTAATGGTGGGAGTGCAGCCACTATGGAAAACAGTATGGAGATTCCTCAAAATATTAAGAAAAGAACTACCATATGATCCAGCTATTCCACTGCTACGTAGTTATTCAAAGAACATGAAAATACGAATGCATAAAGATATCTGAACCCCTATGTTCATCTCAGCATTATTCAGAATAGCCAAGACTTGAAGCAACCGAGGTGCCCACCAAGGGATGAATGGATCAAGAAGATGTGGTCTAGATACACAATGGAATACTACTCAGCCATAAGAAACGATGAAATCCGGCCATTTGCAACAACATGGATGGACCTTGAGGCTATTATGCTAAGCAAAATAAGTCAGAGGGAGAAAGTCAAATACCTTATGATCTCACTCATAAATGGAAGATAAAAACAACAACAAACAACACATAGAGACAGAGACTGGATTGGTGGTTACCAGAGGGGAAGCGGGAAGAAGGGGGGTGAAAGGGGTGATGAGGCTCGTGTGTGTGGTGATGGATTGTAATCAGTCTTTGGGTGGTGGACATGATGTAATCTACATAGAAATCGAAATATAATGATCTACATCTGAAGTTTATATAATGTTATAAACGAATGTTACCACAAGAAAAGAATAAAGAACTAAAAACAAACAAACAAACAAAACAAAGTCTGCTCTGCGTTAAACAAGACATGATTCCCACCACGGGATGGCGAGGGCCCCCCTCGCAGAGTCCTGATTGCAAAGCTGCTGGCCACTGTCCGTCTTGTAACAGAGGACCCCGAAACCAAACGTCAGCACCCAGGCGCTCCACCTCCATCTACACACTGATACTTCTGCCTTCTAAGATTTCGTTGTGGCGTAATAGTCTGTTGCACTGGGACTTCCACCTCCACTGACCATAAACCTTCCAAACCTAAAGGTGAACATTTGTCCTTCCTCCCCAACCCCCTCCTGGCGGCTGAGCAGCTGCAAACCTTGATTCAGTCATCTCTCCCCGTCTAGGGCACAACTGACCAGCAAGTCTTCCACGTGCTCATCCCGGTTGCATATTTAGGCAAGAAGTGACCAGGCCAAGCACAGAGCCCTGCCCTTCAGGCTCTCCACCACTCACTGGGTGTGGCCGAACAAGCCGCTACCTGAGCCACACCTATCCACCTTTCCACGAGGACATCAAGAGCTTTCACCCAGCGTCTTCCCGGAATCTGGATGGTCCAGGCCAGCAGCATGTCTCTCACTACTCCTCCAGTCACCCTGCTGGAAGAGGAACCGGGCCGGTAGGTGGTTTTAAAACCCGTCCACAAATTCTTCAACAGTCCTCCCATCAGGAGGTGAGTCTCACTCCCCTCCCTTGAATGTGGGCTGGCCCTAGGACTCACATGCAGGGAAGGAAACGCTACACGACTTACGAGGCCAAGTCGTAAAAGGCAACGCAGCTCCCACCTGGCTGTCGCTCTGGACACTCCCTCTTGGAACCCAACCGCCATACTGCGAGGAAGCCCAGACCACACGGAGAGGCCCTGTGTAAGTGTTCCGGCTGACGGCCTGCAGTGACCGTCAGGCGTGTGGGTGAGCAAGCCTTTGAGATGACGCCAGGCCCAGTCAACTTCTGGCTGCAACCCCACGAGAGACCCCAAGCAAGAACCACCCACCCAAGCCCAGTCAGCCCCCGACCATCAGTGACAATAATAACAAATGATTGTGTTGTTTTCCACCACTAAGCCTGGGTAGTTAGTTTCACAGGTCTAGATAACAGAACTGTTGCTATGGCAACAAGAATCTCTTGCAGAGGTCGCATTCCCTTTCTTCCGTGAGCGTTTTCAAACTGTCGACCTAACAGGCCATCTAGAATTAGGAAGAGTCCTACGGGTTTGCAGTTCAGGAATCTGCCCCTTTCCACTTTCCAGAACCTGAACCATCTATGTGTGTGTCAAGTCTCCTGATTCTTCCCCACCATTCCTCAAAAATTGTTGAAAACTGTTGTAAGCATACTATTGAGTCTGTTTAGAACCCTTGGATATAACAAATTAGGAGCCCAGAATTCATTTTAGTAATCATAATAGCACTAACAACTGTAATTTGTAACCTCTCAGTAAATGTTAGTGGTGCCAGCACTTCACATGTATCAACTCATCTAATCCTCACAACCCAACACGCTGAAAACTATGCTTATTCTTGCTGAGGCACAGAGAGGGTGAGCAGTTTGCTCAGGTCACACAGCTACTAAAGGTGGCCAGATTCCTTTTTCCTGCCCCTTCGCCTATCTCATGTATAGGCTGCCCTTTCCCGTTAAAGGTCATCCTCCTTTTGAGGATAGCAAAAGCCAAATAAGAGCTGCGTCTTTTTGTAAGTAGTTTTTGGCATCCCCCACTCCCCAGCTACCGCACCCCCAAGTGGCAGGCCAACCTTCCGAATGTTTCTGAAAAGTTGCTGGTCATCTTCGGCCTCAGCTCACCTTCGGTTTGGGCCTTCCTGATGGTGTGCTCCCTCACCCACTTAGGTCTTCGTGTATTTCCTACCTAAACCTGAGCAGCCCCTCTGCCTCATCTCCCCTCCTCCCGGGGACTGTCGAGGAACTTGTCTTCACGGGGCTCCAAGCCCACCCTCTCTGGGTCTCTGGCCTTCAGGTCTCAGTGACTTTGCTCTCTGCACCTGTCAGCATCTGCCCTTCCTAATGTCCACAGGTTCCTCTGGCTCCTGTCTCCTCTGCTAAGTGTCCAGGATCCTGGGGTCACAGCGTGACCTCCACGATTCCTCCAGGGATGGCTTTCCCCCGAACCTCTTTAGGGTCAGGCACACATTGTGACAAGGTCCAAACTCAGTACTCTGGGGAGAGACTGGCATCAAGGCTCCTAGAAAGCTGAGGGGTCTGGTGCTGCCCAGACTTGGTGTGGTGGCGGGGTGCAGTCAGGCGGGCCATGGCTGCAGGCCAGTAACACTTTTTACACACTTGCTCATCACTTTGCGGTTTATGAAACATTTCGGTACACACGCTTTCATAAGATCCTCACAACGGCCCTTGCAGGTGGGCATTCTTACCCTCACGGTAAAGGGGAGGAGAGTGAGATTAGCCCACGGTCACCCAGCGAGTAAGGAGCAGAGCAGAGGCTCCAGCCTCATCTTGGGAGCCCTGATCCAGTAAGCTTTTCACTGTACCTCCTGCCCAGGCATTCTAGAACCTGCTCCTATCTCCTGATGCCACCTGCACTGCGGCAACAGCGTAACCCCAGCTCCTGCCGTGACCCAGGCGCTATGCTTCTCCAGAGAGACAACTACCTTTGCTCATCACTCCCAAGCCAGGCCCAGGTGGTGCTCAATGGATGGGCATCACCTGGCTGAAAAGCCAAGAGGCAGGCTGGGGCCAGCACGCGACCCTTGTCTACGTGGCCCTGCTGGGAGACAAAGGCGCAGCAGGGCTGGGATCCACACAGGATGGGGCGGGTGTGGTGGGATAAAGGCAGGGGTGTCGCTAGAGCCCCACCCAAACACATCTGCATGACTCCCCCACAGAACCCGGCACTGCACAAACGCCCCCGTGGCCCTTTCCCCAAGTCTGTGTCCCGAAGACACCAACAGCACCGCCCCCTCACCACCGCAGGCTCCCATTCCAGCCTCCGCGGCACCCGGCCGCTCCTCCCTCCCCTCCCCCCCACCCTGTGCCCACCCCTCATCCACTGTTTCCTGTTTTACCTAAATTTGTAGTTGCCCGGCAGGAAGCAGCCCATCTTGCAGTTGTGTTGAGCCTGGTCGATCTGCTTCAGCAGATTCTTCCTGCTTAAGCCGTAGCCATTCAAAACGCTGCCCCCGAAAAGGAGCTTCCCCCCAGCAAACATCTGCTGATACACAGGGAGGAAACAGAGGGCGAGGCCCTCAGCACAGCAGGCCTGACGCTTGGGACAGGCCACTGGCTCTCAGTGCTCGTGCTGGGACCCAGGCCTTCTTCCCTGGATGGAGAAGGGGTGTTACTTCCCTGAGTCGCCCAGTGAGGTGTGGCTGAGCTTGTCCCCAGTCCAGGTCCCCCGAGTCAGAGGGCAGACCCCCGTCCCAGCCTTGGCCCCTTGCCAGCCCAACCAGCTCAAATGCCACTTCACACGCAAGCCTTCCCGGGCCCCCAGGCCTGAAGGGTGTCTCCCTGCTCAGAGGGCCCCTAGCCCACCCACCTCTAACACTCTTATCCGCATGCACCAATCAGCTGGTCCCATGGGATGGGAGCCCTTTGAGGGCAGGGATCTTGTCCCATTGCTCTCTGAACCCTACCCGCCAGGTGATCAGTCTCCAACCAGTAGAGACCTCTCCAAAGATTTCTATGTGACCACATCCGTTACAGTGTTTTTTGCTATGGCCAAAACAAAAAAAAAAAAAAGAAGGCAATAACCTAAACATGGGACAAAAGGAACACAGGTAGAGAAATAACACGACAGGCTCCTACATAGTGGTTAAAAATCACAATAAAAAAAGCAGGAGCTCGGGGCTGGCCTGGTGGTGCAGCAATTGAGTTTGCACGTTCCGCTTCAGCGGCCTGGGGTTTGCCGGTTCAGATCCCGGGTGCAGAACTATACACTGCTTGTCAAGCCATGCTGTGGCAGGCATCCCACATATAAAGTAGAGGAAGACAGGCATGGATGTTAGCTCAGGGCCAGTCTTCCTCAGCAAAAAGAGGAGGATTGGCGGCAGATGTTAGCTCAGGGCTAATCTTCCTCAAAAGAAAATAAAAAGAAAAAGCAGGACCTCAAAGTCAGAAAGAAGACTAAAGAGCCAGACATCAAAATGTCAGCAGTGTGTGCCCCAGGGCTTCTGACAGTGTGGGCAAGCAGGTGCCTGGTATCCACTTGCTGTGTGAACAAACGGGGCATGGGCTCAGCAGGAACCTGGCCTGGCTGAGAATGCAGCAATCTGAGCATGAAGCATGAAGAAATTATTTTCTAAATTGTATTTTCCAAATTTTCTACAATGAATATATATGTTTTTATGATATGCTTTTTAGTAAAAAGTTATTTACAAACAAACAGATGAAGGGAATTTGGTTCTCCGGGTTAAGTGTCATCCATCCCTTCCGTCTCCTGGGATGGGAGACGCATGGGCTCTATGTGCTGTGTGACTTTCAGTCAGTCCTTCTGCTCTCTGGGCCTCAGGCTGGGCAGGGAGAGGGTCCCATGGGCCCCCTCTACTCCCCCCTCCCACATCTGTGATTCCACACGGGTAGGGGCTGCAGGAGATAGGGTGGCAGCCAGTCGGCGAGTCCCCTGCTGGGCCCCGGCTCACCAGAATCATCCCCTGCACCACACCATTGTTCTTCACCAGCAGAGGCGGGTCCTTCTGCAGGGGGCTGTCCAGGTCATACCGCAGCAGGCGGTAGGGGTCATGCCGGCACTGCCAACAGAGAAATGAGTGCCCATCGCCCCATGCCAAGAGGATGCCCTCAGATTCCCGCATCACAGCCAGACCAGGTTCCCACTGAGTCCTGGAGGCCCAGACAACAACTCTCCCAACTCCTGCTCAACGGGCCATTCAGCCCCTGCGTGCACACCTCCCCTCACCATCCCCAGAGCATGTCTCTGGATCCATTTAGTGCCCTCTACTGGTGAAGGCTCTCATGGAGACAACTGCACCCCACCATGTGACACCCACAAGCCTGGCTCTCTGGGATCTGCAGGACTAGACTGTTCCCTGTGCCTGGGAGAAGCCCTGCAGAGATCTGATGGTGAACCACGTTCCCAGGTGTCCCCAGTCCCAGGATTCCTCCACCCCCACCCCCTGCTGGCTGCCCCTCCGGACACCTCCCAGTCATTAAATCCAGTGCCAGGACCTGAACTGAACCTACACCTCAAGGTAGGGCATGTCAATCCAGGGTAAAGCTAGTCTCTTTCCCCTCCTTTTTCCGGATGCTATGGATCCATTAATATGGCTAACGTGTAACGTGATGTTTTCTGATTTTATCTGCCTTTTATTCCACTTGCCTCCAGCTGTCCTGCCTGATCTTCCAGTTTAAGATGTGAAACTCAGACCTGCACCTGACATTCTGGCTGTCAGAGCAAGAGAAGCCCGGGAATGTTTCTGTTTTAACCAAAGACACGGGAAGGGTGGAAGCAGAGTCTCTGCAAAATCCAGCCCCACCCTCCAGGCCTGTCCTGCACTCCTCAAATCCCGCGCCCACTCCTCCATCCGCTCCAGCGCCTCCGGCTGGCCCCCATCCCCATCCACGCTGCTCGTGGCCGGGGTGGACCACTGTGCACTCTATGCTTATGAACAATTGTAAGGGAACAGTTAATAGCCCCAAGATACGCTAAAGTCAACCCCAAGTGCCCACAGGGCAGGGATTATATCCGTCTAAACACAGATGGGCCAGAGCAGGTATTCAGTCAGCCCTGGCCCCCTGTGGGGTTATTTCTCCACTCGCCTCCCCACCCCCAGACCCCGGGGCCTCCTCGGCTGGACCCCAGACCAACCTGGATGCAGGGTGAGGCGCGACCCCGCTGCTGGTGACTGTAGAGGGTGTTGAACAGCCACTGGAGCTCCGCCGTGCTGGTGGGGCTCTGGCCTGCCACTATCCCAAACACCAGCACCTGGGTGGGGTCCCGGGGCGCCGACAGGAAGTGCGCCAGCTCCACGTCAGACACCAGGGGTGTCTTCACCAAGCACTTGCAGCCGGCCCGGAAGTCTTCCTTTCGAATGAGCTTTCGCAGCACTAGAGGGCAGTCAGAGGGCAAGGCCTCCCCTCTGGTGGTGCAGTGCGGCGCTCTCGCCTTCCCTCTGCAAGGAGGAGCAGGTGGCCGAGGGCTCAGTGGGAAGGGTGCAGGTCCCTGCCCCCGGGCCCCCAGTCCCTGGTTCTAGACAGACAAAGGTCCTGCTGCTGCCGAGTTCGGGCTCCAGGCGGTTGTATCCTGGCCTCTGCCACCAACCTGCATCACCACCTTGGATGGGTCCCCTGACCTCTCTGAGCCTCAGTTTCCTCAGGTACAAAACAGGCTTAACAAGCGACATGTTCATCCATCCAACAAAACTATGGAGTCGTCTTGAACTCCTTTCTTTCTCTTACATCTCACATCCCACAATCTATCTGCAAGCCTGTCCACTCTACATTGAAGAAAGACACAGACCGCAAGCACTTTCCTGACCCTACTCCTAGAACATGGTCCAGGCCTCCATCATTTCTTGCCTGGATGCCTACCAGTGCCTCCTAAGGGGTCTTCTGCTTTCTCCTCTGGCCCCTCTGCAGTCTGTTCTTCACACAGCAGACTGAGGGATCCTGTCAGAACCCAAGTTACGTCACGTCACTACTCTCTTCCAAACCCTCCAGCGGCTTTCCACATTTCAGGGAACAAAAGCCAAAGTCCCTACAACGCGCTCCCGGGCTGTCCACGCTCTGGCCCCCTCCCTCAGCCCCTTGACCTCTTGCTCTTCTCCAACATTCTCACCTTTGCTCATTGCGCTTAGCCATTCTGGCCTCTGCTTATCCTCCACCCTCAGGGCCTTTGCTGTTGCTGTCCTTCTGCCTGACTGGCTCTTCCCCCAGATAGCCACACAACTCAATTTCTTACCTCCTTTACATCTTTATGCAAATGTCACCTTCTCAGTGGGACTTTCTCTGACCCTCCTGTTGGGAACTGCATGCCTCTACCTCCAACGCCCCTTCCCTTTCCCCGCCTGTTTTCCCCCCAGCATTGCTCACTATCTAACATTCTGTACATTTGCTTATTTCCTTTAGCTGTTGTACTTCTCCCTCCCACTAGAACGTAAGTTCCATGAGTTCATGAGTTCAGAATGTGTCGCTCAGTGGAGTAAATAGTAACCCTTGGTAAATAGCAAAGATTCAATAGAGACTCAAGCAAATGCTTATCAGGCACCTACCACGTACTAGACACTGTGCTGGGTTGTTGCAGGATCACGAGGGGCTGCTGTATTTAGATGAGAAAATATAAAGCACTACTATGACTTTATTCTCATCATTCCTGCCACCTTACATCATGGTTAGCATTTCACAGCATCCACAGCCCTTGACACAGACATTGTCTTGGTTGTTTTTCAATAACCTGTATAATAGGCTGGGCAGAAACTCTTATCACTGTTTACAGGTCAGAAAGCGGAAGGCTGCCACCAGGTGAATGGGTTGCCCAGGTTCATAGGGTAATTAAGTGGCAAGGGCTAGGATGAGAAACCAGGTCGTCCTAACAAGAGCCATGCGAGTGACTTGCTGCTCATACTCCTTCAGAGGCTACTCGACACTAATGAAGACGTGCTAAACAAACTAAAGAATATCTCCTGTTCAAGAGCCCGAGCATCTGGAGGGGAAAAGGTTGGACCTATTGCTCATAACTTATACAAAGACAAATCCAAAATGGATCAAGCATTTAAATGTGGGAAAATTGAGCCAGAAAAGTTCTAGTAGAATATATGAGAGAAGCATTTAATAAATTTTGAGCAGGGAAGGCTTTTTCTAATTATGATTCAAAAGTCCGGAAGTCGTGATAGAAAAAGACTGATAAATTCAACTGTGCAAAAGAAAAAACAAAAAAAAACCCTGAGGGGTGAAACCATCACTAGCAAAGACAAGAGGCAAATGAAAAACTGGGAAACATATATGAAACTCTTATCACAGACAAGTGGCTAGTTTCCCTACTATGTAAAGAACTTTAAATGAATTAGAAAAAATTAATAATTCAATAAAACATGGACAAAGGAAGTGAACACACCATTCAGAAAAAATTATATAGGAAGGATTGTTTTACTTACAAAAAGACAGGAGTGACAGTGTGGAAAATGGCAGCGTAGGGCACTCCAAAGCTATGTCCCTTCACTAAAGCGACAACTGAGCTGGAAAAACTGTCAGAATTATCTCTATCAGAGCTCCAGAAACTACTTTAAAAACACAACAATCAGGGAAATGCTTAATGAAGGAAGAAACTGCTAAATTTTGGTAAGAAAGTGTTGTGGTGTTTTAACTTACCTACCATCCCCCACTCCCCAGCTTGGTGGGATCCATCCGGGTGGGAGCCCATGTGCCTGGTGTGGCACTGGTCCCAGAGAGGGCAATCTGGACTTGCTCCCAGGAACTATGGTTTGACCTGTCTAGAGGCTCCCTGAGGGGTTGGCTAAGGGGCTTGCCTTTGTTTTGCTCACCTTGGAACTTTTGCAGGCGTGTAGCAGTCTCCCAGGCAGTGTTTGTTAAAAGCTTTTAAAGGAAAATATACCAGACACAACCTCCAGGTGCCCAGGATAACAGACAGGGCACACAGTAGGAGATCAAAATGTGTGGGAAGAAAGAGGCTGTGGAAAAAAATATACGGAGGAATAAAGGCTTTGAAAGTTTCCACATATACTAGGGAATCTAAAGGGGCACAAGAATGCCCAGGGTTGGAACCACAGTTAGAAAAGGCCTCAAAACACCCTAAGCTTTCACCTCTGGCTGACCCCTGGGCTCTGGGCAAGTGAGAAGTCAAGGCTAGAGCAGAGGTGTAAACAGCCTGCTGAGAGCACAGACGAAGTACCCCAACACAGAGTCGATCTGTAACAACTGGGAGAGGATTTGTTTGCAGCACTAGGTATTTAAGGAAGTCTCTGTCAAAACACTAGCTGACCACTAAGCTAACCAAACAGACTTCAGTGACCACACGTGACAAAGAATAGTCTTAGACAAATAGTTAGGAAAAGTCGCTAAACAAACAAATAACTACAAACTGCAGCAAGCAGCAACAACAAACCCTGGGGAGAGGAGGGAATTTGACTTTCTGAGTTACCACATTATAATATTAAAAACATTCAGTTTTCAACAAAAAATTATGAGGCATGCAATGACACAAGAAAGTATGGCTTGTTCACAGGAAAAAAGAAATTAATAGAAACTGTCCCTGAGGAAACCCAGATATTGGACTTACTAGACAAAGATTTTAAATTAACTATATTAAATATGCTCAAAGTACTAAGGGAATTATGGACAAGGAACTAAAGGAAACCAGGAGAACAAAGTTTCATCATATAGAGAATATCAATAGGAGATAGAAATTCTAAAAAGTAAGCAACCTAGAGTTGAAATGTACAATAACTGAAATGAAAATGAAATGAAAAATTCAACAAGCAGAAAAAAGAATCAGCTAACTTGAACGTAGGCCAATTGAGATTATCCAGTGTGAGGAGCAGAAAGAAAAAAGAATGAAGAAAAATTAACAGAGCCTAAGACACCTGTGGGGCAACATACACATAGTGAGAGTTCCATAGGGACCAGAGAAAGGAGCAGTAAGAATACTTGAAGACATAGTTGACAAAACCTCTCCAGATTTGATGAAAGACAAGACTCTACACATTCAAGAAGCTCAACCAACTCTACGTTGGATAAATTCAGAGAGATCCACACTGAGACACACTGTAATAAAATTGTTGAAAGACAAAGAGAGAATCTTGAAAGCAACCAGAGAAAAGAGACTCATCACATACAAGAGATCCCCAATAAGATTAACAGCCAATTTCTCATCCAAAAACTATGGAGGTCAGAAGGCAGTGGAATGCCATATTTAAAGTGCTGAAAGAAAAAAACCCCTATCAACCAAAAATTATATAGTGAGCAAAACTATCCTTCAGAAATGAAGGAGAAGTTAAGACATCATGGATAAACAAAACTGAGGGAGTTTTTCACTAGGGCTGCCCCACAAGAAATGCTAAAGAAAGTCCTTTAGACCGAAATGGAAGAATACTAGACAGTAACTTCAAATTATACGAAGAAATAAAGAACAGGGGTAAAGATAACTACATAAGTAAATATAAAACCAATATTATATAGTTTCAGTTTGAAACTCCTCTGTTTTTTCCTATATGATTTAAAAGACAAAATATATAAAACAACAATTATAAATCTGTTAATTGGGCACACAATGCATAAAGATGTATTTTGTGACAATAATACCATAAGGGGAGAGGGATGGGCTATACAGGAGCAGAAATTTTGTATACTATTGAAGCTAAGTTAGTATTAATTCAAACTAAATTGCTACCATAGTCCCCAGAGTAATCACTAAGAAGATAAACTACAGAAAAGGAAATGAGATGGAAATCAAAACCATATGTATTAGTCAGGGTTTTCCAGAGAAACAGAACCCATATGATATACATGGTTCTTTTTCTTCTTTCCTTTCTTCCTTTGTTCTGTCCTTTCTTTCTTTCTTTCCATAATAAATTTCATCATGGATAAATATCTATATCTGTCTATCTATCTATCTATCTATCTATCTATCTATCTATCTATCTATGTAGGTGTCTTTGTCTCTCTCTCTCTGAGGAAATTTATTATAGGAATTGGTTCATGCAGTTACAGAGGCCAAGAAGTCCCACAATCTGCCGTCTGCAAGCTGGAGACCCAGGGAAGCCAGTGGTGTAGTTCACTCTGAGTCTGAAGGCATGAGAACCTGGGGAGAAAATGGTGTCATTCTCAGACCAAGGCCAAAGACCTAACAACTGGGGGCTTCAATGCCTGAAAGCAAGAAGAGATGGACTTCCCAGCTCAAGAAGAGAAAGAGGGAATGTGTCCTTCCTTTGCTTTTTTTGTTTTATTCAGGATTCAGTGAATCCCTCAATGGATCGGATGATACCTGCCCACCTTGGTGGGTGTGGGCCTCTTTTCTCAGTCTACTGAATCAAATGCTAATCTCTTCCAGAAACAGTCACACATACACACCCAGAAAAAATGTTTTACCCTTAGCCCAGTCATCACTCAGCCCTGTCAAGTTGACGCATAAAAGTAACATCACACCATAAGCTAAAAAAAGTCAACCACAAAAGTCAATAATCAAGGAATTGAGGAATAAAAAAGGTGTAAGTTTTAAAGAAAACAAATAAAGAAGTTTAAAGAAGTAAGTCATTCCTTTTTGGTAATTACTTTTAAATGTAAATGGATTAAAATCTTCAACAAAGGTCAGAGATTGGCACAATGGAAAAAAAAATGGCACCACTATTTACGCTATACAGGAAACTCATTTTAGATTCAAAGACACAACTAGGTTACAAGTGAAAGGACAGCAACAAACATTTCAAGCAAACAGTAACCCAAAAGGAGCCAGGGTGGCTATACGAACATCAGACAAAAATAGACTTTAAGACAAAAATTATTACAGGAGACAAATGAAGCTTTATATATTAAGAAAAGGGTCACTCCCTCTAGAAATATAACAATTGTGAAGCATACACATATATCAGTAGAACCCCTAAATATACGAAGCAAAAACTGAGAGAGTTGAAGGGAGAAATAGACAATTCTAGAAGAATAGTTGGAGATTCAACACCTTGTTGTCAATAAGGGACAGGAAAACTAGACAAAAGAAAAACAAAGAAACAAACAACTTGAAGAAAACTGTAAACCAACTAGACCAAAGAGACATATATAGACCAATTAAATCAACTACAGCATAATACACATTCTTCTCAGGTGCACATGGAACATTCTCCAAGATAGACCATATATTCGGTCACAAAACAAGTCTTAAAAAATTTAAAAAGAAATCATACAAAATATCTTCTCTATCCACAATGGAATGAAGTTAGAAATCAATAAGAGAAGGAAATTTGGAAAATTCACAAATTTGTGGAAATTAAGCAACACATTCTTAAACAACAAGTGGATCAAAGAAGGAATCACAAGGGAAATTATAAAACACTTTGATATGATTGAAAACAGACACACAACATAGCAGAGCTTACGGAACGCACTGAGAGCGGTACTCAGGGGAGGGGTCTATTTGCAAACACCTACATTGAAAGAGAAGAAATCAATGACCTAACCTAACCTCACACCAGAAAAACAAAAGCAAACTAAGCCCAAAGCTAGCAGAGGGAAGGAAATAATAGTGATTAGAGTCAAGATAAAGAAAATAGGGAATAGGAAAACAATGCAGAGAAACAGTGGAACAAACGTTGGTTCTCTAAAAAGTTCAACAAAATTGACTAATCTTCACCTAGACAAACTAAGTGAAAAGAGAGAAGACTGAAATTACTAAAATCAAAAATGAAAGTGGGACATTACTACTGGCCTTACAGAATTAAAAAGGATTATGGGAGGATATCGTGAACTGTATATTAACAAATTAGATAACCTAAATGAAGCAGACAAATTCCTAGAAAAGCCCCAACTCTAAAACTGACTCAAGAAGAAATACAAAATCTGAATAAGCCTCTGATAAGTAAAAAGATTGAATCACTAATCAAAACACTCCCCAACAAAGAAAAGCCCAGGACCAGATGATTTTGCTTGTGAATTCTACCAAACACTTAAAGAACTATTACCAATTGTTCCCAAACTCACCTGAAAAATAGAACAAAGGGAACACTTCTTAACTCATTCTATGAAGCCAGCATTACTCTGATACCAAAGCCAGACAAAGATATAATAAGAAAGAAAAATACAGATGAATATTCCTTATGAATATAGATGCAAAACTTCTCAGTGAAATACTACCAGACTGAGGGGACAGCTCCAGTTGCCTGGTGGTTAAGTTCAACACACTCCTTTGGCAGCCTGGGTTTCCGTCTGGGTGTGGACCTACACCGCTCTGTTAGCAGCCATGCTGTGCAGGCAGCCCACATAATAAGAAACAGAGGAAGATTGGCACAGATGTTAGCTGTGGGTGAATTTTCCTCAAGAAAAAAAATACTAGCAAACTTGATCCAGCAGCATATTGAAAGGATTACACACTATTAGTAAGAGGGGTTTGTCCAAGGAATGTAAAGGTGGTTCAACATACAAAAAGCAATAAGCATAATACATCATATTAATACAATAAAGAAAAAAAGACACAATCATCTCAATTGATGGAGAAAAAGAATTTGACAAAGTCCAACACCCTTTCATGATAAAAACACCACTCAACAAACTAGGATTAAAAGAGAACTCCTCAATATGATAAAGGGAAATTATGAAACACAGCTAAATCGTACTCAACGGTAAAAGAAGAAAGCTTTACCCCTTAGTAATCAGGAACAAGACAAGGATGTCCACTTTCACTATTTCTTTTAACACTGTACAGGAAGTTCCAGCTAAAGCAATCAGGCAAGAAAAAGAGATAAAAGCCATCTAACTTGGAAAGGAAGAAACAAAACTATTTCTGTTCACAGATTATATAATTTATGTATGGAAAGTCCTAAAGAACATACACAGACACACTATTAGAGCTAATAAATTGAGCAAACTTTCAGGATAAAAGATTAACAAGCAAAAATCAATTATAGTTCTATACAACAGCAATGAACAAACGGAAAAGGAAATTAAGAAAGTAATTTCACTTAGCATCAAAAAGAATCAAATACTTAGGAATTAGCTTAACCAAGGCAGTAAAAGACTTGTACAAGAAAAACTACAAAACACTGCTGGAAGAAATTAAAGACATAAATAAATGAAAACACATTCCACGTTCACGGATTGAAAGACTTACTATTGTTAAAATGTCAATACTCTGCAAAAGGATCTATAGATCCAAAGCAATCCCTATCAAAATCCCAATCAGATTTTTTTGCAGAAACACAAAAACTCATCCTAAAATTCATATGGAATCTCAATCTTCAAACAATCTTGAAAAAGAATAAAACTGGAGGTCTCACATTTCCTGATTTCGAAACTTACTGCAAAACTACAGTTATCATAAAGGTGTCACATTGGCATAATGACAGACATATAGACCTATGGCATAGAACACAGACCCCAGAAATAAACTCTCAGACATATGCCTAAATGATTTTTGACAATGGTGCCAAGACCATTCAATGGGGAAAGGACAGTCTTTTCAACAATGGTGCAAATATCTACATGCAAAAGAATGAAGTTGAACCCTTACCTAACACCATATATAAAAATTAATTCAAAATGGATCAAAGACCTAAATGTCAGGCCTAAAACAATAAAATTCCTACAAGAAAGCATAGGACAAAAGCTTCATGACATTGAATTTGGCAGTAATTTTAGGCAACAAAAGAAAAAATGGACAAATTGGGTTTCATGAAAATTTTTGAATTTTGTACATCAAAAGACACTACCAACAAAGTAAAAAGGCAACCCACAGAATGGGAGAAAATACTTGCAGATCATATATCTGATAAGGGATTCATATCCTGAATATGTAGAGAACTTCTAAAACTCAACAACAAAATAGCAAACAAGCTAATTCGAAAATGGGCGAAGGACTCAAATGGACACTCCTCCAAAGAAGACACACAAAGGGCCAATAGCACATTAAAAGATGCTCAGCATCACTCATCACCAGGGAAATGGAAGTTAAAACTACAATGAGATACCACCACACACCCATCAGGATGTCTACTATCAAAAAATCAGAAAACAGCAAGTATTGGCAAGGATATGAAGAAACTGAACCCTTGCGCACTGTTGGTGAGAATGTGGCCATTGTGGGAAACTGTATGGCGGTTTCTTTAAAAATTAAAAAACAGAATTACCATATAATCCAGCAATTCTATTATGGGCATATACCCAAAAGAATTGAAAGCAGGGTATCAAAGAGATATTAGTACACCCATGTTCATAGCAGCAGTATTTACAATAGCTAAAACCTGAAGTGTCTATCAATGATGAATGGATAAGCAACCCAAGTGTCCATCCACAGATGAGTGGACAAGCAAAATGAGTGGACACAATGGGATATTATTCAGCCTTAAAAGGAAGGAGTTTCCGCAATGTGCTACAACATGGATAAACCGTGAGGACGTGATGATAAGTGAAATGTCAGTCACAAAAAGGTAACTACTGTATGATTCCACTCACTTAGAATCACTTAGACTAGTCAAAGCATAGAGACAGAAAATAGAGCGGTGGTTGCCAGGGGCTGGGGAGAGAGGGGAATAGAAGATTATTGTTTAATGAGTACGGAGTTTCAGTTTTACAAGATGAAAAGAGTTCTGGAGATGGATGGTGGTGATGGTTGCATAAAATTACGAATGGATTTAATACCTCTGAACTGTACAGATAAAAATGGTTAAGATGGTAAACTTTATGTTACATGTAGTTTTTACTACAATGAACAAATTGAAAGAGATACTATAAGAAGATGCTCAACTTCACTTACAATAAGACAAATACAAATTAAAACTATACTAAGGTAACATTCTACTGGTGAGAATATATACTGGTATAACGTTTATGGAGATTAAATTGGCACTCTCTCTTAAAATTATAAATGTGCATGACACTTGGCCTATCAATCGCATCTTTAGAATTGATTTACAGATATTTCTGTACAAATGAGGAAACTGAGGTTCCAAGAGTTTGAGTTGCTTAGACAAGAAAGTCTTCTCCTAGAGAACAATTCCTATAACCTCAAGGCTTTAGGACTGTGTTCTATGACTTGAAGAGTCTGAGCTTTAGGATCAAAGGAGCAAAGGATGCAGAAGCCCACTGAACAGTCCTACGAAAATCCACGACAATGGCTCTGAATGAGTCCTGAGGTCTCCATCTGGGCCAGGGGCCCTGTTCACAGAGGCACAGATGCATACTGAAGTGCATATATTTGTAATTTGCACATTTATTCTAACCCCTCATAAACCTACTTTTCCCTCATTCTTTCCCATCCAAGTTAATGACACCATCATCTCTCAGTTATTTAAGCCAAAAACCTAAAAATCATCCATGATTCTTCTCTTTTCCCCTATTCCAAATCTATCAGTTCTGTTAGCTCTGCTTCCAAAATGTATTACAATTATGTCTAAGTGTCCCCTTTGCCCTGCTACTACCCTCGACAGCATAGCATCAGTGCCACCTGGATTATTCAAGTAGCCCCCCAACTACTTTGGTGTCACTCTTTCCACCCTAAAATCGTTTTCCCACAGAGCAATCAGAGATGTTCCCCTTCCAAAACTGGCTGCCTAGGGTGTTTTAGAGCAACTCTCTTGAGAAAAACGAGAAAAGTTCAACAACATATATTTTTAAAAATCTGTTTAAATGCGTTAAGAGATTTCACAGGTCAGTGAGAGTTTGCAGGATCAGGATCTGGAAGAAGAGAGGAACCAAGAAAGACAAGTGTGATGTTTAAGACAGCTTTACCCCGAAGGCAAATGATTAGGCAAGTGAAACCTGGGGATGAGAGTCTGAGAAGCCGAACAGAGCTCCTGACATGGTCATGGGTTGGAGGGGGAAAATGGGAATTCAGGGCCCACCAAAGAAGATGGCCCTGGTAAACAATCCCGGCTTTGAGTTGAAGACCTGAAGGCTATAGCTGAAGAGTAAAGGCGAAACAGAGATAGCAAGCCCTCACAAGATTGAAACACAGCTTCAATCCCAACCCAGATGAGGGTGGTCGGGCCCTAGGCAAGGAGACATTGAAAGGGAAGGTGAGTCCTCTCTGAAAGAACATTACGTCACCCAGAGCCTCAAGTCATCTCTGCATTTTCTCATACACAATATCTGGCATACACAAAAATGTCAGGTATATAAAAAGTCGAGAATTGACTGAACGTCATGAGAAACAGCTCCATGGGGATATAGATAGTGCAGATGTCTGACACGGACAGTAAGGTAGCCACGATTAATATATACAAGAAAACAGGAGACAAGATGAAGTTTTAGATTGGCAGAGGAGACAGTTAAAGAGCATTAGTGAACTGGAAGACAGGTCAGTTGAAATACCTAGACTGAAGTACAAAGGGAAGAAAAGGATGGAAAATAAAGACTAGAGGAAAAAAAACATGCGTGGAACTCAGTGAAAAGGTATAACTTGGATACACTTGGAGTCTCAGAAGGAGGGGAGGAAGAGGAAGAGGAAGAGGCCGGAATGGGGAAGGGAGAGGGGGAGAAAAGGAGAGAGTGAATATTTAACGAAATAACGGCTGAGAATTTTCCAAAAATCAATGAAAGCCATGGATCAAGAAGCGCTGCAGAGAGGATAAATACAATGGGAATCACGTTTGCGCACAGCACGGAAAAGCTGCTCACTAAAGAAAGGCCACTAACTGAAGGTGGAGAGCAAAAGAGCCAGAGAAAAAAGACCCTTACCTTCAAAGGAGCAACGATAAGACTGAGAGCTGACTTCAAAACAAAAACGACAGAAGCCGGAAAACAACAGAAAGACATCTTTAAAGTGCTGAAAAAAAATAATTGCCAATCACAGGAAATATCATTCAAAAATGAAAGTGAAATAAAGAAATATTAAGGCAAAAAAAAAAAAAGGCATCAGCAGACATACTGGAGGAATTCTAAAGGCAGTTCCTCAGGCAGAAGGGAAACAATCCTAAAATGGAAGCATAGAGAAGGAAGACAGAAGGCACAAATAAATATTAGTTAATGTAAAAGTAGGTGTCACTGCCTGTTCTACAGTCATTTAAAATATCGCAAGAGGACATTTTGGAAAACTTTATTTCAACATACTTAAATATTTAGATGAAATGGTAAATTCCTAGAAAAATCCAACTTACCAAAACAAACAGAAAAAAAAAAGAAGATCTGAATAGTCCTATATCTATCAAAAATAAAAGTTTTAATTAAAACTTCCACTGAAAGAAAATGCCAGGGCAGATGGCTTCACTGGTAAACTCTAGAAAATATTTAAGGAAGAAATAACCCAAGCGTACACAAACACCAGCAGATCGTAGAAAAAGAAAAAATAGTTCCCAGACTGTTTTAAGAGGCCAGTCTTACAGAACGTGACAAAAAGGGAAAACTATCGGCCAATCTCTTTCATAAACACAAGTACCAAACTCCTAGATAAAATACTAGCAAACCAAATCTAGAAAAATATAAAAAGGGAATATATTAAAACAAAATTAGATACGTTGGGAATATAAGATTGGTTGAACATTTGAAAACCAATCAGTATAATTCATCACAATAATAGAATAAAGGAAAAAACAGGATCATCTCAATAGATGCAAAAAAGGTATTTGATAGAAGTTAGTATGTGTTTATGATAAAAACTCTTGGCAAACTAGGAATAAAAGGAAACTTCTTTAATCTAATAAAAGGTCTCTATAAAACACAGTATAGTGGAAAAAATACTAAAAATTTTTCCTCTAAGATGAGAAGGAGGCAGGAATGCCTGTTATTACCGCTTCTGTTGACTGTTGCATTGGGGGACAAACCTGTGGAGTTAGGCAAGAAAAGAAATAAAAAGGTATACTATTTGGAAAAGAAGAAATTAACCTTGCAGAGAACAAGTCTGTGTATCCAGGAAATCCAAATAATCTACTGATAATAAATGAAATTGAGCAAGATCACTGCAAAAAAAGTTGGTATGTAGAATTCAATTGTGGCCTTCAGTTTTGACCAAGATGGAGTAATGACACCGCAGTTTCCCTCTACCACTGACTACAACTAAAAACTCTGGACAGAATATTTTTTAAAGCACCTGACGACTTTGAAAGGTAAACAATAACAGGTAGATTGTGGGAGGGGGAGCAGGGAGTCAAAAACTTGAGGAAGGATCAGTATGGCGGTGGGGACTTTCCTGGCCTTATTCTTTTTTCCTTCCTATATATCCCAGCTGGACTTGACAGTGAACCGAATCTGGAGAACTGGCCAGTGGAAGCAGTTAACAAAAACTCTGAGGAAAAACATTCTTTCTAGACAAGGGACTAGCAAAAGAGGTCCCTGTGATCCTAGGAGTGTGGAGAGAAATCCCTATTTCCTGTTTTCTCTCTCCTCGCTCTGCCACATGGCCAGCACTCGTAACAGAAGTGCACTGCTGTCACAGTGGCAGCAATGGCATGGGCACCTAAAGACTGAGGGAAAATGTGTCCTTTCTGGATAGAGGAACCAGGAAAAGGGGCTCCTCATGTGCAGAGTGTGGTTAGAATCCATAATATTTTAAAACTCTCTCTTCTCTTGACATTTCACCCTAAGGGCAGGCCCAGTTATAAAGAACTATGTGATATATAATAGCTATAACTCTGAGAAATTCCTCGCTTTTTACTAAAAGATCGGAAGATGAGGCTCCTAGGAGCTGGAGAGTGTGGTGGAAATCCTGCGGAGGAGAGAGCAGAAGGGGCTCCCCTATTTCCATGTCTGAACTGACGTAAGTCCTGGGCTCACACCCTAGATGCGCATACACAGAACATCCCTAGAAAAGCACAGCAGAAGCTCTGAGAACTTAACTACCATTTAAACCACTACCCCAGTTTCAGAGTAACCTCTGAGTACACAGGGAAGGGCCAGACGTAAACAGCACTGTAAAGACTTTTAAAATCGGACAGATATCGGAACTCCACACCCAGAAGCCAAGACGGAACTTGCAGTCTGAACATAAGCACATTGATTGTTTGCCAAGCAAAATCAACATTTCCCCAGAGGATTTTAAAAGAATCTAGAGTCTGACAACATAATATACAAAATGTTCAGGATATAAACCAAAATTACTTGACGTACCCTACCGCAGGATAATCTATCAAATATGTTGCTGATGAGAATGCATAATGGTCCAGCCACTTGGGAAAACAGTTTGGCGATTTCTTATAAAGTTAAACATACATTTACACATGACCCAGCAGTGCAACTCGCACGTGTTTACCCAAGTGAAATGAAAACGTATGCTCACATAACAACATGTTCTGGAGTATTTATATCAGTTTTATTCATAATCACCAAAAACTGAAAACAATCCAAATGTCTTCCAATGAGTGAATGGATAAATAAATTTTTGCCCAACTACGTCACATAGCACATGCAGAAATGAGTTAGCATAGAAAGCCTGAGGCTGCTGTCTTTAGAAGAACCTGCTTACAAGGTTGGCCCTTGGCTGGTGTCCGAGAATTGGCGCTGGAACCATTTCTAACACTGTGTCTGGACGGTCTGTGTGAACAATGTGATTTATGCTGCACTCCTGCTTTCCTTCTGGCAGTCTGGAATTTTGATATTTGTTAGGCAGAGAGCACCCATGTGACCAGCACCCAACAAAAACCTTGGGCTCTGAGTCTCTAGTGGGCATCCCTGGGCAGAAACATTGCACATATGTTACTACACTTTTCAGCGCTAGAGAAAGGAGTATGCTTGGTATTTCCCCTCACAGGAGGGAGAGAGCATATGAAATCTATCTACGGATTTCTCCAGATTCCACCTGCATCTTTTTCCCTTGTGGATCCTATCACGCATCCTTTCACTGTAATCAACTTTATCTGTGAGTTAAACTATATGCTGAATCCCATGAGTACTAGCAAATCTCTGAATGTGGGGCGCTGTTGGGGCCCCCTGAAACGGACTACTCGGCAATAAAAAGAAATAAACTATTGATACATGTGACAACACGGATGAATCTTGTATGCACTGTGCTAAGTGAAAGAAGCTACATAAGACTCAAAAGGCTATACACGGTACGATTCCATTTACATGACGTTGTGGAAAACGCAAAACTACAGCGGCAGAGAGCAGGTCAGTGGTGGTTAAGGGTTAAGGAGAGGAAGACTCTGAGTACAAGGGGGTGGCAGGAGGGAACTTCAGTTTTAGGGGGAGAGGTGATGGAACTGCTCTGCATCCTGTATATCAGTACTTATTATAAAGCTATAATAACTAAGAGAGTTTGGTGTTGGTAAAAGGTTGGACAAATAAGGTAAAAAACAGAGAGGCCAGAAAAATGACCTTTGATTTATAATCTAGAGCCCCTTGATTTATGACAGAGTTTGCAAAAAAGAGCTGAGGGAAAATTACAGTCTTTTCAATAGGTGATGCTGGGTCATATATATATATAGGAATATTTATAAATTAATAAAAATATTAAACATATTAAATATACATGTTAAAATTATACATAATGATAATAAAACTTGGCCCCTACTTCGCATCATACACAGAAATCATTTCCAAGAGGAGGATAGATATAAACGTAAAAGTTAAAAAAACTACTAGAATGAAACTTTGGAAAATATCATCATGTTGTTTGACATATTCGTAGACAGGAAAGTTCTTAAACGGGATACAAAAAGCTAATTAGAAACAAAAAGATTGAAAATAGGATATTAAATTTAATAACTTCTGTTCACCAATAAACACTGTTACCAGACTAAAAGTGGGAGAATCATTTCCAACACATATTACTGACAAAAATCCTGTATCCATGATATATAAAGAACTCCAAAAGATAAATCAAGAAAAGATGAACGACCGGTAGAAAAATGAACAAGAGAACTAACACGCACTTTGCAAGAGAGAATATCCAAAACGGTCAATGACGCATATTCTATGACGGCACTTTCACACCAGTCACAATCAACCAGAAATCAGACACATGCAAACAGCAGCACAGTCTGTGATTACCAAATCTGTAAATACCCCAAATCCCCATCAACTCTAGAATGCATAATTTTAGGTGTACTCATACAACAGGTTATCACACCGCAATGCAAGCGAGCATCTACTGTTACAAGCAACAACGTGCATAAATCTCACTATTGCAACGTTGAGGGAGAGAAGCTGGATGCCAAAGACTACATACTGAATAGCTGCATGTAAACAAAGTTAAAAACAATAAAAACTAATCTCTGATGTTAGCAACCTTCCCTTTGCGGGCAGGATGGGGTGAGTGGTTGGGGCGGGGAGGGGACAAGAAGGCACGTCTAGGGAGCTAGCTAAAGTTAAAATATAAACGTATACATTTTATGTTTTTTAAAAGTTTAAAATAAAACCCCGTAGATCGGAAGATGTCACTTCCCGTCTTAACGTTATGGAATGGCTTCCTACAACACTAGCGAGGCTCCCTGGTCTGGCCCCTGCCTACCTCTCTGTCCTCAGTTCGCATCATTCTCCCCACTTCATCACGATGCTCTGGCCACGCTGGTCTTACTTTCCTTCACACATCCAAACTTGTTCTTGCCTCAGGGCCTTTGTATGTGCGCTCCCCTCTGCCTGATGCTCCTGCCCCACCCATCTCTGTGGCTGCCTATTTCTCATTCTTCAGGTCTCCACGAAAGCACTGTCTCCTCAGAACTGCCTTCCCCGACTTATCCACCTAACGTAGCACATCCTGCTCCCCTCCCAGTCACTCTCCACCCCTGTGGTTGGCCCGCATTTTCTATAAAGGGCCAGAGCATAAATGTTCCAGTCCTTACAGGCCAGATGGTCTCGGTCACAGCTCCTCAACATTCCACCCCAGCAGGAAAGCCGCTCTGGGCAATACGTCAGGATCATGAAAACTTCTTTTGATTTCCGCCCCCCACAAACACTTAAAAACATAAAGACCCTTCTCAGCTTACCCATAAAAAGGGCCCGCCGCGGGGCCAGGTCGGGCACGGCTGCCGGGTGCCAACCTCTGCTCTAACGCATCACCCCGGTTACTTTCTCCTGGCCCTTGTCACTCCCTTGATGATTCAGTGGTCCCTGTGATTCTTTTCCCTCTCTCCCCACCCCTAGGATTTCAGCTCCGAGACGGGGAGGCCTCACGTTTTGGTCACCGGGTTTACCATCCGTCACGGCCCGACGCGGGGAGGTGGGGGGACGGGACGGTGGAGCCACCTGGGCACGGCCACGGCTTTGGCTTCAGTCTGGATGGTCTTCTTCCGAAGGCGCCTCACAGGAACACACACGGAGTCTTCCCTCACAGACTCCCCTGCGGAGACTTCGGCTCGGGTCAACTGAGACTGTGATGACAGGACTTCCCCCGAGTGCCGACTGAGCTTGGTACCCTGCTCCAGATGGGGCCCAGATTTTATCCTGGCTCGGCTGATTTCCGTCTCTTCCTTCACAGTATATTCGATGGTGAACAGGCCTGTCGACAGAGGACACTGCCGTCACCCTCTCCCGGGGCCTGGCCTGCCCTGCCTGCTGTGAGGCTCTGCACATTGGAGCCCCTTCAGTTCATGGCCCTCTCCACTCCTTGCCTCTTGCACATTTTCCTGCCGGGCTGCCTCCCCTGTCCTCTGGCACAGTGCTCCAATCCTAGCACTGCTGGCGATCAGCATATGCGGGTGAATGTCAGAACGAGCCAATCTCATTTCTCTTCATTCCTCAAGACCCAGCTGAGATCCCTCCTCTCCCAAAGGGCCTGTGTCTCCTTCAGTTTCGTGTCTTCCATAGCACTCAATGCAGAGGCTGGGTACACAATGCATCCATGCTGTTCCCTCCCCTGAGAATGCTGTTCCCTGTGTCTCCAGATTTAAGTCATTTCCATCTACTTTCTTTGTTGTAGTGTATTTATTTGTATTCTTGTTTTGCTTTCCCTACTAGACTAGAAAACTTCTGAGGCCAGGGACCTCTTATTCCTTCCTTCACTCACCAAACAGTTATTGAATGCTGGGTGCTGGGTACACAGAGACAACCCCAAACAGGGTTCCCTGCCTCTGGGAACTCCTAGCGGGCAGACAGGGCAGATGGGGACACAAAGAAATGTTCACAGTGCGAGGTAGTAAGGCTTATAATTAGAGCATGCCAAAAGTGCTGTGAGAGCCAGGGGGAGAGTGCGGTCCTGTCTGCGGAGGGAATCAGGGAAGGTTCCCCAGAAGAAGGGCACGGTCGAACTGAGTCTTCCAGGGACAAGGAGAAACTCCACAGGGAGGCCGTGGGGGAGCACAGCCCCTCCATGCCCAGCCAGGGGCTGCATGGAGCGGGCGTCGGTGTTCCTTTGTCCCCAGGCCCACCAACAGTGAGGAGGAGAGCCCAGATGTGGGAGGGGTCCCGAGGCCACCCACACTGACCCTGGGGGACTAACAGGGACTTTGTCTCTTCTCCTGAGATCTTCCTCGACAAGGAGAGAGGAATGGGGCTGCAAACAGATGATGGACGATACGGGCGATGGAGCTGAAAGGTGGACGAGGGGTGGGCGTAGGGACAGACAGAGATCCGGAAAGATGATGAGAGGCCCAGGAAACAGGACAATCACATGCAGACATTAAGGACACACGGGAGAGCACTCGCGAAATGAAGTTGGTGAGGGTCACCATTATCAGCTGTGTGGCCTTGAGCAAGTCCCCTCACACTCTGAGCCTCTTCGTCCCATCCACCTCCCCAGGGGGGAAAGAGCTGTCCGTGGAGGCAACTTGTAGGTGACCCGGGACTTGGGAAGCCATCAGCTAGGCTGTCACCCACCTTCTTGCCCCCTTACCTGCCGCCAGCAAGACAGAGTTCATGAACTGAGTCACCGTCTTCTGGAACCGCCGCTTGATCTCCGCCAGGGCCCGGCACAGCCTAGCCGTCTTCTCGTCCATGTTGTTGATTCTGTGTGTCAGCTGGGGAGAGGCCAAGGGGCAGGGGCCATTGTCACCTGCCCTGCCAGGGGCTGTCTGCGCAGCCCAGCGTCACCCAGGCCTTGCTCCAGCTTGGATGCAGTGCCGTCCCCACCGCCTGGAGCACACTGCTCCCCTCCCCAGCCCAGCGAACGCCTGCACCCGGCCCCACCCGCCTCAAACCTCCCCTCCGTGCAGGCTTTTCCCTGACTCTACTGGGCAGGGCTGTCCCCTGCCTTGGTCCCCATCAGGCTTGCGACGCAGCCAGAAGACAGAAACTAGTCCTTTATGAAGGAAATGGAGGCATTTGAGCCTCTGTCTCCAGCTAGACCGTAAGCTCTAGAGGACGGGGACCGGCTCTAGTCTCTTCTGTGGCTGCGTGCCTGTCACGTAGAGGATGCTCGATAAATGCTTGCTGCATTAATGAACAACTGGATGGACACAGGCCTCTCCGGAGCCGTTGCTGCCATTCCCCCTCTGTGTGCATCCTCCAGAATCCCCTTCATCCCTCCAGCTGCCAGAGAATCTCAGCTGAGAAACCGCCCTTGGCCAAGGTTACAGGGATTGACTGGTCCCTGTGGGGCACGAGGCCCAGGCCTCCTGCCTCGATCTGGGGTTACTCTGAAGGGCATTCTGGCCCTGGGGCTCCCGGTGGGACGGCAGTTCCTGCAGTTCAGCCCCTCCCTCTGCCAGAGCCTCTCAGTGGCACTACAGAGCTAGGCTCAGATTCCAGAGCTGGCTGCAGTCAAGGTCTGACTTTTCCTCCAGGAAGCCTTCACTGATTTCCTCAGCCAGCAGCAACCACTCTCTGTGCTAAAACTTGAGCATCGGCCCATTTTCGTCCTTTCTGCCCAGGGTCCTGGTCACTTTTTCCTTTCCTCACCTCTAAACTTGGTTAGCCCCTTGAAGGCAGGAACCGTGCTTTCTACATCGCCCAGTTAACCCAGAGGAGGTGGGAAAAAATTTTTCTTCTGTGGAATTGAAGCCTCTGGTGGAGAGAGAGTGGGGTGGACAGTGGACAGATTTTCTAAAGAACAATGAAGTCGGCCACATGTCCTTCCTTAGCCTGCAGGCAGGACTTCTGTAGAGGACGCCCCAATTAACAGCGAAGCCTCAACCACTGTCCGATGGTCGGGCCCAGCTGCCGCTTCTGGGCGAATTTCATTTATTTATTTGTAATTTATACCCAGCCTGCTTCCAAGAAGGATCTGGGGCAGACTCTGAGCTCATAAAGCCTTCACAGTGAGGTGCTGCCTCACTTCAAAGCGCTGCCGTGACAGAAATACTTGGTGAGGAGCCTGGCCACAGGGCCATAAAAGCTGGGACCGCCATTCTGCCTGTCACTCTGATGTGTGGCTCCTTCCAGGATGATGGGTGTCTGGGGAAGCCATTTAACAAGCTTCCCAGTGACAGGGACTTTGAGGGGGACGGCCACCCTGCCCCTCACCCTCAGCTCCCCTAGACTGCCATGGACTTTGCTGATGCGTGACAACCAGCCCTGAACACAAACACAGGATGAGGTGGGGCAGATTGTAAAAGTCCCAGGGTGGGAGCGTGTGAAAGCTGGGGGGTCCCTTACACACCACTATATGGATGGGGAAACTGAGGCCCAGAAAGGAAAGGGACTGGCCCAAGGCCCTACGGCCTCTTCCTAGCCTAGGCTCTTTGTCAGCCCCCGCTGCAAAGTGTCTCGGGAGCTCCTCATAGCTCTCGCTGTCCAAGACTCTAAGATGAGCCAATTCTCTGAGCCTTGAGGGTTCGTGTAAAAACATCCCAAGATTCTCAACCTGGCAGCTACATTTGGAAATCCTGTTACCTGCAATAAATCTGATCTTCTGTCATTTGTTGTTTATTCATTAGAAAGTTGTAATATATATTACACCTCCCTGAATTCTCAAGCAGAAGGGGTTACCGCCCTGACGTTTTTTTGGCAAGTCAATCTTCTCGGTCAACATCAATGACTGTCATCTAGGATGCGGTACTGTGTTCAGTCGCTGTTTTAATGTACTGGTCTGTGTATCCCTACGCCAAGTGTCCCCAAGACGGTTATGCTTTTTGAGTCATGATGTCCTTTTAAAGAAATAACTTTCCAGCCTCTATGCACCGTCAGACTGCCTCTGGGAGCCTCCCTTGTGGAGACTCCATCTTCCAGACCCGCACGGTCCAGCAGATATCCACTGCAAGCCACAGGCACAGTGACTGAAGCCACAATAAAAACCATATTAGGTGAAATTAATTCTAACATCCAAATATGATTATTTCAACATAGAAGCAAAACAAATGATTAACGAGAAATTTTGCACCCTCTTTTCTGCTAAGTCTTTGAAATGCAGTGTGCATTTTCACTCTCCGTCCTCTCCATTGCCACTTGTCACTTTGCAAGTGCTCAACGGCCATTTGCGACTCACAGCAGCCACTCGGCCAGCATGGCTCTGCACTTCCAGCTCTAGCTTGCCAAGGTCGCCTTTAGGTAAGAAAAAATAAAGCCTGAATGACTAAGGGGCTTTTCTAGGCCTAGAGGGCATGTTTGGGTCTTGGACTCAGAGTGTGTCTCAGCTGTTCACGGGCGTCTTTAACTGCTTATGCCCCGGTTCTTAGCTGAGTTCCACGCTTTCACGACCACAGGCGAGAGACTGCCAAGAAAACGGAGCATAACTGCTACTTTATGGGAAGAAATAATTCTCTAATATCGATTGCCTTTCTCAAGAAAAGTAAACTCACATTTTTTACACCGTCTAAAAAAGGTTTTCAAGACATGAGGACATGTGACCTCATACACACTTAGTCACTTAACAATGGCGCTTAGAGTAAGCATATGGAACCAAATGGACAGGAGGGACTCAGCAAGAAGTGTGATCATTCAGCTTAGGCCAGATGGACTCCAAATCCTGGACTATTTTACTCTTTGACGTAATGAATGCGGGCTGACATCACAGGCATCCGAGTGTCCCCGGTGCTCCCAAGAAACCCCTTTCACAAACACCCTCTGCTCCTGCAGCACAGCAGCCCCCACGGCGCCCAGCTGGATTCCGACGGGGGCTGATGCTTCGCCCTTTCCATGAGCCTGAACGTATTTCAGAGGCTACGGGGAGAGAGACTTCTTTCATTTCTACGTCCCCAGCGGCCAGCGTGGCACACTGCAGGCGCCAGCACATGTTCATTGTTTCAGTTAATGAATGAACGAAGTCAAAATGCTGCTGAAATGAAAATGTAGTGGAAAAAACAGGTGCGACATTTTCTTCCAGGAGAAACACAGGTGTTCTCTGTGTCTTGTTCAGATAACATGGGTCCCTAACCAATGCCTGTCTCCCGAGTCCCCATGTGGATTGAGGACGTTGGGCTGGCTGCTCCTTAGGGCCTCTGTCAGCTCTGTGAGTCCACGAGCCTGTGGCATCAGCAGCAAGTGCTCCCGCAGCACAAGAGCCTCTTTCTCAGGGTGACCATATAATTGATCATCCAAACCGGGACACTTTTGAGAGTGAAAGGGGGATGCTGTTAACAATTCCTCCAGACTGATAGCTAGACACTGGGACTGGCCCTGGGCAAACAGAGGTATGGTCCCCTGGCTCCTACTTCATGGAGCCTTCCAGAGCGAGCCAATCCCAGCCAAGCGCCCTGTATGCAGTGCAAGTGGCCTCTTCCATCAACGAGACCTTGGGCACCCCAGTTTCATGGCGTGTGTCAACTGCTCTCTTCTAGACTATAAACTCCTCAAGGATCAGGGACTGTGTCCCCTTCATCCTCCCCATCTCTCTCCATCATGTTGACTTGAGACCAGCCACACAGTAGGATCCAGTGAATGGAAGAATTGGGTTCCCAGTCGCCACAATTTTCTCACCTGCCCAACAAACATTTAGCAAGTACTTAATTAGAAGCAGTCTTTGTGCTGGGCCCTGGGGCAACCGACAGCAGTAGGAATCACAGGGAATTTGCAATTTGGTGGAGAAGACTGGCTTGTAAATAAAGGAGTGCCAGAAGAGAGGTGAGTCTGGGAGGGCCAAGTAGAGGGAGAGGCAGCCTCTACCTGGGACGGAAAAGCAGGTGGTGGGAGGGTCATAACACCCATTGGTAGTTATTCTGTCCAGCATCCTCGCTTCCTTTTCTGGTGACAGCACCATGATTTTCCTTTTGGAAAACACTCCCGCCTCATCCTCTGCCCTGGTGGCACAGCTGGGGCTGACTGTAACTCTTGGCTTCCAGGAAGGATATGACACTCGAGCCTCGCCAGTGAGAGCAACACACATTCCTGGCTACAGGGAACATTTCAGGCATGGGCAGCCAATAGAGTCAATGATGTGGTTTTGTCACGTCTACTGGAGAACTGAGGAAAAGGAAGCCCTCTTTCTCCTGGGGAGACCAAAGCTGGTAGAATAATGAGCCCAGAGACGCTCAAGATCACCTTCTCACCATAAGGAGAGAAAATCCCCGAGAATAAAGCCAACAAAGAGGAAAGCAGAGCCAAGAGATGGAAAGATCTAATGGAATCATTTGAAGGCCTGGATCCAGCCAAGCCTGAAGCTGTCTCTCAACAGATTTTTCAGCGTGCTGAGCCAATACAGACTCTTTTCATGCTTAAGCCACTCTGAATTGCATTCTGGCACAACTGAAAGACTACCGATGGATAGAAGTTTCACAGAGAAGGTGGTACTAAGGTCAGACAGTGAATGGTGAGTAGGACTCCATTAGGCAGGGAAAGAGGTAGGGCCTTGCATGGGGTGGGAGGGTAAGAGAAGCAAAGGCGTTAAGATGTAGAGCGGCAACCCACATTGAGATGCCCTGGGGTCAGGCCTGGGTGACTGATCTGCTCTGCCTTACCCGTTTATCATGTGCTATCCCGTGGGGACAGTTGTTGGCTGACACAGTGAGTGTAACTGTTTCATTCACGGAGGTGAAGGTGACCATGATGGCATCCTGCCCCAGCACCGTCAGCTTCATTTGCTCGTTCACCTGCAGATGAAGAAACCAGTAATCAGCGGACCCCTGCTTCTACCGTCTCACCCACCCCTTCCTGATCCTCCACAAACAACAAAACCCCTCTTGGCTTGGAGCTGAGGGAGCTGTGAGGTCTTTCCAGTTCTTATGTTGGAATTTAGCTTCATGGAGAAAACAGAATTCTAGTCTCTCTTTGGGGGATTAGCAGAAGAAATGATGCCTTCGTCCGCCCGCCCCTGCCCTTTCCAATCCAAGCTAGGAACCAGCTGTGAAAGAAACACAGGAGTCCGGCAGGTGAATCCGCTCCAGCTCGGGGAGAGCTGGATGGGGAGGCTGCCGAGTCAGAAGCCAACACCACCCCTGAATCAGACGACGTGTCCACCCAGGCACCAGGTCCGATCACGAGCCTTGCTCCACAGCATGCAGAGCTGCCCTGGGAAGCTGGCCACACGGCAGGGGGTTCCAGAACACACGCATCTTCAGACGGTGGGCAGATGGCATAGGGAGCCCAGCAGGTGCCGAGCCACACACATTCAGTGCCCTGCCCTACAATCACCAAATACATCACTACTCTTCCCCTGAGGAGGACCCAAAGGAGCCACCTTTGTCTACCACTTCCAACAGGGTGGGGCTTTTCCATGTAGCAGTCCCAGAGAGGAACACAGGGAGGGTTCTCTGTCCCGAGAAGCGTGTGGTCCAGGGGTGAGTCCCAGGTCTGCCTCCTGTTAGCAAGCTATTGACTCTCCCTGATGCTCGAAGTCTTCAACAAAAAATCGTTGAAAGGCTAGCAGCAGGTTCAAATGAGATAAAGATTATGGAAGTGGCTTTGAAGCCATAAAGGCCCATACTGAACACGAGCAGATATTCTCAGGACGTGGCAGAGCAACTCACATGTAAGGCGCCTGGATGGCCCACGTGTGTCGAGAGTTATCCATGCACAGTGGCCCTACCCAAGGGCCTCGGATTCTACAGCCCTACACTGCTGTGCAGCAATTCTCCCTTCCGTATTCAACGTCCCTGACCATACACGCGCCCCAGGACTCCTCTGAACTAAGAAGTCATGCTCCCTTCTGCTCTTTCCACTTGTTGGCCCAAAGATCAACACTCAAATTCCTCACCACTGAGCCCCTTCCTCACACTCTATGGCCTGGATGCTTGTCTCCTTCAGTACCCCGAAAATATTTGATTCATAACTGTCTTCTTGCCAAGTTTTCTGACATCTTCACACCTTGTAGATCACTCTCACTTAAGAGAAACGCTACCCTCTCCTATGCTCCTTCTAGAGAGTGTAGTTTAGAGGTTGGGAGCTCAAGTGCTGCAGCTGGACAGGGTTCCAATCCCAATGTCGCCACTTATCAGTTGGGCATTTGTAGGCAAGTTAGTTAGCTCTTCTGACCTGGGAACAATAAAAGAACCCTTTTCCTGGGGTGCTGAGCAGATTTCATGGGATAAGTCATGCCAAGGGCTCAGCATGATGCAACTGTTCTTTACCACCTTGCTCCCGGGGGGGTTCCTCTTCCTCTCCCCACTGCCCCAGATATCGGTGCTCTACAAACAGTCAGTGCTCATCATCTCGGGAGCTCGTGTGCCAGCCCAGTCACATATTTCATCATCTCCATCTCTCACCCTAGATGCAGATTATGTCACAACAGCCCAGAGAGATATGGCCACTGAGCCCAATCAGCATGTCTAAAACCACATTGATCTCAGAGTTTCTCGGAAACATCTCTATTTCTATCCAGACACACACTCGATTGCAGAGTCATCTATAATTTCCTCCTCAACTTATTTACCCCCGATAGCTCATGCCTGCATGCCACTGTATTCTTTTACTGAAAAAGCCCCTTCAAAAAATATTGTTACTATCCTTCATCATGTCAGGTCTGGCTAGTAACTCCCTAACTAGTCTTTCTACTACCCTATCCACTGATCTTTTCCTCTCTACTTGATCTTCCACACAAATTCTGGACTGAGCATGCCAGGCCTCAGCTTAACAACTAACCAGTTAGCTATGCTTCCAATGTAGCTAAGTTAACTCCTAACAGGCTGACCCTCCCACAGAACTTGAAAAAAAAAAAAAACCCAAAGGCTCTGAAGAGTAAACAAAGCAGGCAGATTTTGAAGAGTCAAAACTTAAAAGAAAGGACCAGCATGGGACAAGTTTCCATTTTACAACTTTATGTGAAGGCAGGCCATAGTCATAGCAAAACACCACCATCTTTCTGGCCCAAAGAAACAAAGGACAGACCCTAGGGCAACTACAGTTACAGCAAAGTAAGAAGAGAATTCCAGAAGGGACAGAGCCAGAGAAATAGACCCCCAAATTCTCTGTATAAACCGTCCACATCTCTGCCTGAACCCTGAACCATGCACGAGCAGGGCAAACTCAAGACAGCTCACAATCAAGGAAACAGAAAAATGGAAGTGAGTTTGAGCTGCTGCACAATGCAGGGGAGACAAAGTTCATGGTGTGAGTCTAACCAAGCTCATTGCTTGTTAAAACAAAAATATCAACACTCTGCAGAGAAACACATCAGAATTCGGTGACTCCACAACATAACATTCACACTGTTAGCAATCCAAAATTACTCAACATGTGAAGAACCAGTGAGGTGGGAGCCATTCTCAAGCCGGTGGATAAGATCCTGTCTCATATGTCCCAGATGCTGAAACTATCAGACAAGGAATTTAAAGCAGCTAATTTAACCATACTCGATGAGGCAAAGGAAAACATACTTGTAATGAATGAAACAATAGGAAACCTCAGCAGAGAAATAGAAAATATAAAAAGAACTAAATGGAAATTGTAGAACTAAAAATATCTATTTGAAATTTAAAAATTTCACAGAATTAGCATAATACCAGAATGGAGATGACAGAATAAAGTCAGCGAGCTTGGAGATGGATCTATAGAAATTATCCAATCTGAGAAGAGAAAAAACTTGAACAACAAAACAGAACAGAGCCTCAGGGACCTTTGGGACAATATTAAAAGTTTTAAAATACATCTAATTGGAGTCTCAGGAGAAAAGGAGAGAAATTGGAGCAGATTTTGTTTTCTAAAATAATGGCAGAAGACATCCCAAATTTGGTTAAAGACATGAATTTACAGATTCAAAAAGCTCAGTAAATCCCCAACAGAATAAATATGAAGACAACCACACCTAGACATATCATAATCCAACTTAGAAAACCAAAAAAAGAGAAAATATTGAAAGCAGCTTAAGAAAATGAGCAATGATTTGAATAACTACAGACTTCTCATCATAAACTATGGAGGACAGACACAGTGGAACAACATCTTTAAAATATTGGAAGAAAAACAGTCAACCCAGAATTCCATATCCAGGAAAAAATATCCTTTCAGAAAGACATTTTTTCACATTTGCACTTCAAGAAACACTAAAGGAAGTTCTTCAGGCTGAAGAGAAATGATACCAGAGGGAAACTTGGATTGTCAAAGAGGAATGAAAAACACTGGAAATGGTAAATATCTGGGTGAAAACAAACTGGCCACTGCAGCCTCCAATACAGCATACAAACTCCTCAGCCTGACGTCCAACACCTCTCACCTGCACCCCAAAACACGTACACATCTTGCTCTCCTTTCTTTGACAAGAAACACTTGTGAACTTATAAAGATGCCACACGGAGTCCCAACTCCAAGCCTTTCCAGATGCTACTGCCTCTGCCTATGAATCACATGCACACACACTCATGTCACAGCTCAAGGGCCACCTCGGCTTCCAGGCCACTCCTGGCTGCAGCAGCCCCTGTTGTGCATTTGTGTATGTGGCTCCAGGGAACAGAACAATGAACTAAAATATACTGCTAAAACACTTCAGTGACGTCAGAGCACCTTCCTCACTATTATATCATTTAGTTTTCACAAAAGCAGCATGAGGCAGGAGGGCAGGTCTGGTGACCCACCTTGTATTAATGAGACAGCGAAGGCTCAGAGAAGCTGAGCAGTTTTCACAAAGCTGCACAGCCAGAGTCTAGCAAAGCTGGCACTAGTACTTGGCTCCTCAGACTCTCATCCTAGTTCTTCATCCACTTGGCCACACAGACGCATAACATATTATGCCTGCTTGCAACTGATTAATAATCTTCTTGGATTTTAAACCTTTCATATAACTACAAAAAATATATATTAAGACAAGAGCTCAATACCCTCCAAGATTGGGGATCTTGGACCTAGCCAAGCATCAGAACTGTGAAAACTACAGAAATCTCAAACTCATAACAGAGCAACTAAATCAGAATCTCTCTGGGGCTGTGCCTAAGGGTCTGCATTTTTTTTAAGTCTCATGGGTGATTCTGAAAGGCAACCGGAGCTGAGAACCTGTGCATTGCAGGACTAATTGTCAAATAACTAACCCACACTGTGGGCACTGTGAGAAGAGAGAAATGGACGTGGGCTGGGATGGCATGAAGGAAGGGAAATCTGAGCAGGGCTATGAAGGAGGGAAAATTGGATTGGTGGAGAGAGGAGGGAGTGCATTTCAGGCCAAGGAGGTAGGAAAGGTAAGACATGCTTAAGTAATTGAATGTTCCTGAGCAGAGGTGTGATCTACAGAAACTGGGATATAAGAATGAGAATCCAGTGGCCAGTGCAGAGGATGAACAAGCAGGATGCGAGACAGGGGGTGAGGGGCAGGGCGCCTGAGCCCTGCCATGCACTCCCGGAGGGCTTCTGTCCATAACCTCACCTCGGGGCTCTTAATCTCAGGCCACCTTAAGTGGATTCTATGCCCTGTGATCTTTCTCTAATCCCAACTCTATGAGCATGTCCCTCTCTTACGGCCTTATCCTTTTCTACCCCATGTTCTCATTACTCCTTGAGATTTCTGAGTCCCTCAAAGGGACTTTCTTATCTTTCTATCCCCTAGATCAGTGGTTCTCAATCAGGGGTGATTTTGCCACCAGGGGACACTTGGCAATGTTTGGAAATATTTTTGTTGTCATAACTGGGGCAGGGGGTACTAGTTGCATCTATTGGGATGCTGCTAATTATCCTACAATGTACAGTTATAACAAAGAATTATTCATCCCCAAATGTCAGTAGTGCCAATGATGAGAAACTTCGCCTTTGATAAAGTGACAAGCACATTGAATTGCTTTACTAGTAATGTAATGTATTGGTATTTAATATTAATAATTCAACAGTAATTTATCACAATAAATCTCTGATGAATGACTGAACAACAAAATGAATGAAAATAAAGTCTGTGTTTATCAGCACCTTTGACTCCCAGATTTTTTTATTTCACAGATAGTAAAGTTATAAAAACAAAAACTGGGCAGACAACATAGAATTTTCCAACTGCCACATATAGATGTTAAAAATAAAGCTATCAACTACTATAAGTTACTTTCTAAAATAAAGGACATTTTAACAATAAAAATGTAATAATATTAATAATAACAATAAAATAGGAAGGATATTACCAAAAAAAGGTCAGTATGGCAACCAACAGCTGCTGTGAGCTGGTGAAAAGTTCACTTTAGCCAGCCCTGGGCCACCACCCACCAACTTGGGAACATCCCAATGAGAACACAAGCTCCTGGCGGGCAGAGCTCCCGGCTCAGGGGTGGCCCTCTGGCTTTAATGCTGGGCAGCCTTGGAAAGGCCACCACGGCCACCCAGCCTGTGCTGCCCGCCCATACCTTATATTGCAGGGAGAGCAAAGTCTCCGTCTTGGAGGTCCAGTTCCACTTGTGGACTACGTAGCCCTTGTAGTCGTAGGTGGCCCCACCTTCCTCATCCAAGACCAAGACGTAGGGGCAGCTAGGAGAGACACAGAGGTAAGGAGCCGCCACCAGGCCCCTGAAGGCAGCTCTCATCACCTTGGGCCATAGGCAGGCAGGGCCTTGAGACTCTGCCCCAGGCTGGAGGAACCATGAAGTCCTGCAGGCAGCCTCACTTACCCCATCTAACATGGCCTGAGGCCTCCTCACCTGTTAATGCTACCAGGAGTCTGTCAGGAACGGCAGTTCTGAGGGAGATGATAGAGGCTCAGGCCAAATCCAAGCAGGGAAGACAAGGAATGTGTGCCCTGTTGCCCGGGAGCCTGAGCATACAAGACCTCAGGCACAAAAACGGGAACTAGAACATCTATAACACGATAGTAAGTCATCCCTTCTGAGGACGGTGCCTTACGAAAGGCCAGACAAAATCAACTATTTTGCTGACAAGAATATGTGCTTCTCTTAAAAGATCCCAGAGAAGTGGTGCCCATGGCCTCTCCTTCACTCTCTCCTGGTATAAAACACTTTTCTCCACTAAAGAATTCTTTCATGAATCCAGCCAACAATCAAGATCTTAGCGCTCTGGGGGTGCAGGTGGAGTAGGACTTGGGGAGTTGCCCCTCTCATTGACTATGACATGGATCCAGGAAGCGAGGACCAGGCGGCCCAGCCTCAGCCCTGCCTCACTGCCTTCCTAGACTCCTGGACACTGCTGGCCCCTCCTTTTCCCAGGGACTGTCACCTCAGTGCCCCCTTCATTACCCCAAGAGATATTTCCATGGGGCCAATGGTCCCCCCAACCCACTCACCAGGCCTTCAAGTTGTAGTGAACACAGCCCTGGCCTTCAGCATTGAATAGAGCCAGGAAGGAGAAGCTGGGTGTGTCATTAAAGAGGTAGGTGATGGTCCTCCCTCTGCAGCATGTGGGGATCTGACACATGGCGATGTTTCCGGAGGGATAGCTGGCAGAAATGGTTAAGTAGAACTAACAGAAACTCTCCAGGTTCCCCTCTCAGGTTCCCCGTGGAAAGGAAGTTGACATGTCAAGGTATTAGCTATTGGGTGCATCATTCCCAGTCTTCAAAGACCCTCCCTGCACTTTTCATAAGTAACAGTTAAATTCCTATGGAACCTGACCACGCCCTGGGTGCTTTCCTGGATCTTCTTTCTATTCCTCACAACCACCCTGTGGCAGTAGTATTATCTCCATCTCACAGACAAGTGGGGTTTCCCTGCATCTGAGGGGTTTCCTGGGATACAGGACTTTCAGTGTCCAAACCAGGATGAGCTGGTCACTCTACAGATGAGGAATCGAAGGTGCAGAGGAACAATCTTCCTCTCAGAACACCACAAGGGAGCGGCAGAGCCAGGATCTGAGCTCTGAGGCCAGTGATATTTCTAACTCTGTCAGGCTACCTCCCCTTCTGACTAATAGGAGAGTAGGCAATGTATCCCTACTCATTCCTACTAAGGAGGCCCCAAAAGCAATGGTCTCAACTAACAGGGACATGGTGTGGGCATCTACTATCCTATGTGCCGCGGTCTCAGAAGCACCACAGACATAAGAATTTCAATGGCAGCACCGGGGTGCACACTCTTAATCCTTCCCTACTAACTGATTAAAAGAAATTAACAGATAGAAATTATGAAAGGTAACTAAATAGAAACTCTGGAGTTGAATAGTAAAATAAATGAAATGAAAAATTCACTAGATGGGTTTAGCAGCAGATTAGAGCAGTAGAAGACAGTAGAAGGAAGAATCAGTGAACTTCAAGACAGATCAATTGAAATTATCCAGTCTGAGGAGTAGAAAGAAAAAAGAATGTAGAAAAATGAACAGAGCCTAAGAGATGTGTGGGAGACGATGAAGCAGATCAAAATATGTATAACAAGAGTCTCAGAAGGAGAGAGCAGAGAGAAGGGGTCAGAAAGCATATTTGAGGAAATAATGGCTGAAAACTCCCCAAATTTTATGAAAGATATAAATCTACACATTCAAGAAGCTCAACAAACTCCAAGTAGGATAAATTCAAAGAGAGCCACACTGAGACACAAATAATGTATCAAACTGCCAAAAGACAAAGACAAAGAGAGAATCTTGAAAGCAGGAAGAGAAAAGAGATTCATTGTGTACAAGGGATCCTTACAAAGATTGATGGCCAAATTCTCATCAGAAACCAGAGGTCACCGGGAGGAAATATCTAAAGAACTGAAAGAAAAAAGCCGTTAACCAAGAATTCTATATTAAGCAAAACTATCCTTCAAAAATGGAGAAATTAAGACTTCCCACATAAACAAACCTGAGGGAGTTCATCACTAGTAGAGCTGCCTTACCAAAAATGCTAACGGGAGTCCTTTAGGCTGAAATGAAAGGACACTAGGCAGCAATTCAAAGTCATACACAGAAAAAAAGAACACCAGCAAAGGTGACTATATAAGTAAATATAAAATCCAGTATTATTGTATTTTTGGTTTATAGTTTCTCTTTTTTTCCTATAGGATTTCAAAAAACAAATGTATAAAATAATCATTGTAAATCTATGTTAGTGACACACAATGGATATATAAAGATATAATTTCTGATTGTAATGACACACAGGAGAAGGAATGGAGCTATAGAGGAGCAGAGTTCTGTATACTATTGAGGCTAAGTTGGTATTAATTCAAACTAGTTTGTTGTCAGTTGTAATAATAAAGTGTATTATTTTCTTGGGGCTGCCATAAATAAGTAAACTGGGTGACCTGAACAAGAGAAACATATTCTTTCATGGTTCTGGAGGCTACAAGTCTGAAATCAAGGTGTTGACAGGGCCATGCTCTTGGAGGCTCTAGGGAAAAATGCTTCCTTGTTTCTTCCTAGTTTCTGGTGGTTGCCAAAAATCTTTGGCATTCCTTGGTTTATAGATGCATCATTCTATCTCCGCCTCGGTCATCTCATAGCCTTCTTCCCTTTGTGTATGTCTCAGTTTTCTCTTCTTATAAGGATACTAGTCATTGAATTAGGGCCCACCTTAATCCAATATGACCACATCTTAACTTAATAATTATTTCTGCAAAGACTCTATTCCCAAATAAGGTCACATTCTGAGGTTCCAGGGGAACACATATTTTTGGGAGACACTACTCAACCCATTATACCAGGGTAACCACTAAGAAAATAACTAAAAAATTTTGAGAAAAGGGAATTCAAATGGCTTGCTACCAAAAAAAATCAATTAAATACAAAAGAATGCAGTAATGGAGAAACTGAGGAATAAAAAAGATATAAGACATATAGAATACAGATAGAAAAATGGCAGAATTCAGCCCTTCCATATCAGCAATTACTTTAAATATAAATGGATTAAACTGTCCAATCAAAGGTCAGAGACTGACAGAATGGATTTAAAAGAAACAACAAACAAAACATGATCTGACTGTATGGTGTCTACAAGAGACTCACTTTAGATCCAAAGATACAGTTAGGTTGAAAGTAAAAAGGTGGAAAAAGATCTTACACGCAAACAGTAACCAAACAAGAGCAGAGGTGGATATACTGACGTCAGACAAAGTAGACTTTAAGTAAAATTTTTTGACAAGAGACAAACAAAAACACTATGTATTGAGAAAAGGGTCAATACCCCAAGAAGATCTAACAATTATAGACATATACACACCTAACAACAGAACCCCAAAATATACAAAGCAAAAATTGACAGAATTAAAGGAAGAAATAGTTCTACAATAAGAGTTGGAGATTTCACTACCTCACATTCAATAAGGATAGAACTAGATAGAAGACCAATAAAGAAACAGAGGACTTGAACACCATAAACCAACTAGATCTAACTACAGAATGCTCCACCCAACAATAGCAGAATATACATTCTTTTCAAGTTCACATGGGTCATTCTCCAGTATGTACAATATGTCAGGCAATAAAGCAAGTCTAACAAATTTTAAAAGATTGGAACCATAGAGAATATCTTCTCTAAAAACAGAAAGAAACTAGAAACCACTGGCAGAAGGAAATTTGGAAAATTCATAAATAGGTGGAAATTAAATGACACACTCTTAAACAACCAATTGCTAAAGAAGAAATCACAAGGGGAAAGTATTTTGAGATAAATGAAAACAAAAACCCAACATATCAAAATCTATGGGATAAAGTGAAAGCAGTACTCAGAGAGAAATTTATAGCTATAAATACTCATATTAAAAGAGAAGAAAGATCTGAAATCAATAACCCAAACTTCTACCTTAGTGAATTATAAAAATAAGAGCAAATTAAAGGTAAAGCTAGCAGAAAGAAGGAAATAATGAAGACTAGAGCAGAAAAAATAAAATAGAGAATGGAAAAATAATAGAGATAACCAGCAAAACCAAAAGTTGGTACTTTGAAAAGATCAACAAAATTGACAAACCTTTAGCTAGACTGACTGAGAAAAAAGGAAGACTTAAATTCCTAAAATCAGAAATGAAAGTGGAGACATTACTACTGACCTTACAAAAATGAAAAAAGATCATAAGAGAACTATATGAACAATTGTACGTCTACAAGTTAGATAACCTAGTTGAAAAGAACAAATTCTTAGAAACATGAAAGCATAACTACAGGATACAAGATCAACACAAAAAAACTAGTTGACCCTGACACACATGGGACGTCTTTCCATTCATTTCAGTCTTCTTCCGTTTATTTCAATAATATTTTTTAGTTTTCAGTGTACAAGTCTTGCACTTCCTTGGTTAAGTTTATTCCGAAGTATGTTATCTCTTTTGATGCTATTGTAAGAGGCATCATTTCCTTTTCTTCATTGCTTTTTTATTGTTGTTGCTCATAAAGCATTTCAGATAATTTGTTGCTGCTATTCATGGATTGGAAGACCTAATATTGTCAATGGCAATACTCTCCAAAACGATCTACAGCTTCAATGTAATCCCTATCAAAATCCCACTCATCTTTTTTGCAGAAATGGAAAGTCCCATCCTAAAATGCATGTGGAATTGCAAGGGACCCCAAATAACCAAAATAATCTTGAAAAAAAGAACAAAGTTGAAGGACTCACACTTTCTGATTTCAACACTTATTATAAAGCTACGATAATTGAAACAGTGTGGTACTAACATAATAATAGACACATAGATCAATGGAATCATAGAATCCAAAATTAAACCTATGCACCTATGGTCAATTGATTTTCAACAAGGGTGCAAAAACTGTTCAATGGGGGAAAGAATAGTCTCTTAAAACAAACAGTGCTGGGACTACTGGGTGTCACATACAAAAGAATGAAGTTAGACCCTTATCTCACATCATATGCAAAAATCAACTCAAAATGGATCAAAGACCTAAATGTAAGAGCTATAACTATAAACCTCTTAGAATAAACATAGGGGTAAGCAATGGTTTCTTAGCTATGAAACCCAAAGCACAAGGAACAAAAGAACAAATAGAAAAATTGGATTTCATCAAAATGAAAAACTTTTTTACACCAAAGGATGCTACCAAGAGAGTGAAAGAACACACCACAGTATAGGAAAACGTGTTTGAAAATCATGTATGTGATAAGGGTTCCTCCATAAGTTAAACATAGAATTACCACACGACCCAGTAATTCTACTCCTAGGTATATACCCAAAAGAATTAACAGGTGTGCAAACAAAAACTTTTACAAGAATGTTCATAGCAGCATTAGTCACAATAGCCAAATACTGGGGAAAACCTAATGCCCATAAATAAAGGAATGGATTTTTTTTTTTAAAGTGGCATACATATCCACACAATAGAATATTATTCAGCCACAAAAAGGAATGAAGTAGTGACACATGCTACAACATGTAGGAACCTTGAAAACTAATTATGCTAAGTGAAAGAAGCCAGACAAAAAAGGTCACATATTGTGGGATCCCACTTACATGAGATGTCCAGAATAGGCAAATCCACAGAGACAGAAAGCAGACTGGTGCTTGCAAGGCCTGAGGGTGGAAGGAAATGGGAAATGACTGCATAATAAATATAGGGTTTTCTTTTGGGGTAATGAAAAACTTTCAGAACTTGATAGATGTGGTTGTTGCACAACATTGTAAATGCATGAAATGTCACTGAATTGTACAAATTAAAAGGATTGACTTTATGTTATATGAATTTCACTCAAATTTTAAAAAAATGAATGAACTATTGATGCAGACTACAATGTGGATGAACCTGGAAAACATTATGCTGGGTGAAAGAAGACAGACACAAAAGGCAGCATATTATATGAGATACCTGGAATAGATGGAGGCAAAAAGCAGAGCAGCAGCTGCCAGAAACCGCAGGGGAGGGAGAAATGAGGAGTGACTGCTTAACAGGTGTGGGGTTTCCTTTTGAGGAGGTGCAAAAGTCCTGGAACTAGATCATGGTGATAGTTGTCCAACACTGAATATATGTGAGGGAAGTTTGATGGGAGAACCTGTGATTGAGGGAGGACATCCAGGGGACACTGACAACCCAGATGAAATGAATTCTGGGATGGTTGTGGGGTCTGATGCTGACAAGTGCAAACCAATCAGGGCTTGGAGCTTTTTGGCATCCCAAGGACAGATATATCCTTTCTACCTGAGAGATTAGCCCAGCAGTCTCCATGAAAACAGAATCAACTGCTGAGCCCAGGGTTCTGTGGAAGCCATGAGGTGAGGGAAGTGTCTTCCAAACATTTTCTCTGCTCAAGAAGCATCCAATAGCTGCACATGTGCTTTGGCCATTTGAACACAGTAACACAGAATTTCTCCTTCAAGATCACTGGCTCCAACTTCTTCATCTTATAATGGAAGGAAGTCAGGCCCAGAGAGATGAAGCGAGTTGTATGGGGTCAGCAAGAAGAACTGGGGCTAGAACACCTAGGCCTCTTGGGACTCCCAAAGAGGAAATGCAGTAATTGCCAGGATGTGATCACTGTTGGGGTATGAATCAAGCATGCCAGTAGCATGGCCTGCAGGTTTGGGGTGGTCGCACCCAGGCAGACCTCAGGATTCTGAGGCAGGTGAGAGAACAAAGATCATACACTAGTGCACCCTCTCTCTGGTCCTGCCATAGTAACATAATTTAGACACAGCTTGAAGGAGCTCGGGGAGATGATCCTATTCAACACAGGGAAGAGTCAGAAAAGGGGGAGGGGGAGCCCCACGACCCACAGTGAGCAGCAGCTGCCCTGGAAGGAGCATGCTGTGCTCAATGTCACAGGGAGCACTGGAAGCAGGGCTCTGCAGAGTGGGATGAATGGATTCATTTACAGTCAGAGAAACAATAGGACTCCTTTGACAGGGCACTTAAATTCTGAATTCCCAGTTCAGTGGAGAGGAAGTCAAATGAAGTAAGGGGGGCTGCTGTTGGGCAGGGCTGCCTGGGCAGCCTGTTTGAGAGCTCAGTGAGCTGCCCTCTCCTTCAAAGGTAGGGGACACTGAGTACTCAGTGGCTTCATTATTAAATGAGGTTCCCTCCCATCCCCCCATCCCGTTCTCTGCTGGAGGAAACAATCCTAAAAGGCATAAAAATGGTGCCAGAGAAGGGGCCCTAAATGGAGGTGAGGCAGCCCTGAACCCAAATTCTGCCACCAAATTCCTTTTGTGACACTGAGTGAGTCACACCACCCATTCTTACAATGAAGAGACAGGAAAGAACAGCTTAGGGTCCTTCCCTCTTTGACGGCTCGTCCAACTCAGACTGCAGAACCTGGAATAATGCTTCACTCTCTCTGGCCTCAGAGCCTTGCTGCCAAATGGGTTGGGCATGTGGGGTCTGTTCCAGCTCTAGGGCATGTTGGGGAGGGGCTGACAGGACTCCTGCAAGGAACACAGGGGTCCAAGGTGACTACTCGATCCTTTGCTTCTCACCCTCACATTTTCCAAAGGGAGCCTTCTCTGACCTGGATAAAATCTTCATACCCTGGAGGACCAGGCACCAAGATTTTTGGTCAATTGGAAAGCCAAAGGAGAGTGATGTCACCATCATGGTGGAGTGAGTTGTTCCCTCAGTCTCTCCCTTCTAATTTACAACTAAACAGACATTCATTAACCAACAGAGGATTCCCTACAAAGCACAATAGGACGTCTGAGAGGTACACGCAGTCATACATCTGAAGGTGGGGGTGCTGGATCCCAGGGAAGCAGTGTAAGGAGCTGTGCGGATCCCTGCCCCTCCCCAGTGCCAGTGATCTAGGTTGTGAGTCCTCACACAGCAGCCAGCACATGACTGAAAGAGGATGTGGTGAGGGGCAGGCAGGCATGTGCGTGAATGCTTTCACTTTTGGAGTTGAAGCCTGGCCCACAAGAGCACCCATGATGCACTGGCAGCCCTGCCCGTGGGAATGCTCCACACCAAGTGGAGGGGCTCAGCTCCTGCAAAGAAGCCCCCACCAACCACAGCAGCTCAGGTGAACTGCCCACAAGGCAGGGCAGCAGTCCCACACCAGAGCACCTGCATGTACACATGTGACCCACTAAGTGGCCATCGCCAGTGGGCAAATGCAGAGGAGCCCAACTGGCACAGCTTTCAGCAGGCACGGTGGATTCAGAAAACTAAGCTCCTGCCCCCAACCCAGAGGTGGGAGGTGGAATCTGTGACCTGATACTACTACAAATGCATCAGCAAAGGATTAGTCCGTCAAACATGATGAAAAACTACAGTAAGACTTCAGAGCAGAGGGAAAATGACAAGTCTCCAGAAACCAATCCTGAAGTCACAGAAATTTAAAATCTAAACAACCAAGAATTCAAAATAGTTGTCATGAAGAAACTCAATGAGTTACCGAAAAACTCAGAAAGACAGTTCAATGACCTCAGGAATAAAATTAATGAGCAGAAGGAATACTTCACCAAAGAGACCAAAACTCGAAAGAAAAAAAAAAACCAAACAGAAATTCTGGAGATGAAGAACACAATGACTAAGATAAAAAACTATCTAGAAACCTTAAAAAACAGAGCTGACATTATGGAGGACAGAATTAGTGATTTAGAGGACAGAAATATAGAAAGGCTTCAGGTAGAGGAGGAAAGAGAACTAAAACTTAAGAAAAATGAAGAAATTCTTTGAGAAATATCCAACTCAATTAGGAAATCCAACATAGGATTATAGATATTCCAGAGGGAGAAGCGAGGGAGAAAGGAGCAGAGAGCTCATTCAAGGAAACAATAGCTGAGAACTTCCCAAACCTGAGGAAAGAATTGGATTTACAAGCACATGAAGCCAACAGAATTCCTAATCACATCAACGTAAAAAGACCTTCTCCAAGGCATATAGTAGTAAAACTGCCAAAAGTCAATGACAAAGAAAAAGTATTAAGGGCAGGGAGGCAGAAGAGAACAATCTACAAAGGAACCTCAAGCAGGCTTTCAGCAGATTTCTCAGCAGAAACCTTACAGCCTAGGAGAATGGAACAATATATTCAAAATACTGAAGGACAAAAACTTTCAGCCAAGAATACTCTATCCAGTGAAATTATCCTTCACATATGATGGAGAAATAAAAGTTTTCCCAGATAAACAAAAGCTGAGGGAATTCATTTCCACTAGGTCTCCCTTACAAGAAATGATCAAGGATGCCCTCATACCTGAAACAAAAAGGCAAAGGTTTACAAAGCCTTGAGCAAGGAGATAAATAGACAAAATCAGAAAATTGCAGCTCTCTATCAGAATAGGTTAGCAAACACTTAATTATAATATAAAAGGTAAAAGGAAGGAAAGCATAATTAATAACTATAAACACTTCAACATAGTCAAAAACTCACAACACAAAACAATTTGTGACAACAATAACTCAGAATGGAAAGAGGAAATGGATGGAACCTGCTTAGGCTAATGGAGATAGGCTATCAGAAAATGAACTATCTCATCTATGAGATCTTTTATACAAACCTCATGGTAATCACTAAACAAAAAATCAGAGACACAAATCATAAATAAAGAGAAAACCATCTCAGAGAACCACTAAACTGAAATGGCAGTCAGAAATATGATGGAAGAGAAAGAATGGAAATACAGAACAACCGGAAAGCAAGAGATAAAATGGCAGTACTAAGCCCTCATATATCAATAATCACTCTGAATGCAAATGTATTGAATTCTCCAATCAAGAGACACAGAGTGGCCGGATGGATTAAAAACAAGATCCAACAATATGCTACCTCCAGGAAACACATCTCAGCTCTAAAGACAAACAGGCTCAGAGTGAAGGCGTGGGAGATGATACTGCAAGCAAATGGTAAGCAAAAGAAACTAGATGTTGCCATACTTATACCAGACAAAGGAGACTTCAAGATAAAGAAGGCAATGAGAGACAGTATATAATGATAAAAGTACCAAAGTTCATAAAGCAACTATTAACAGATCTAAAAGGAGAAATTAACAGCAACACAATAATAGTAGGAGACCTCAACTCCTCACTTAGAATGATGGATAGATCATCCAGACAGAAAGTCAAGGCGGCAATACTGGATTTAAATGAAAACTTAGACCAGAGAGACTTAATAGACACATATAGAACATTCCATCCAAAAACAGCAGAATACACATTCTTCTCAAGTGCACATGGAACATTCTCAAAGACAGACCACATGTTGGGAAACAAGGCAAGCCTCAATAAATTCAAGAATATTGGAATCATGTCGAGCATCTTTTCCAACCACAACACTATGAAACTAGAAATCACCTACTAGAACAAAGCTGGAAAAGTCACAAATATGTGAAGACTAAACAACATGCTACCGAACAACCATCAGATCAATGAAGAAATTAAAGGAGAAATCAAAAATTACCTGGCGAGAAATGAAACTGAAAATACAACATACCAACTCTTATGGGATGCAGCAAAGGCAGCTCTAAGAGGGAAATTCATAGAAATACAGGCCCACCTCAACAAACAAGAAAAATCTCAAGTAATTTTAAACTACACCTAACAGAACTAGAAAAAGAACAAAGCCCAAAGTCAGCAGAAGGAGTGAAATAATAAAAATTAGAGCAGAAATAAATGAAATAGAGACCCCCCCCCAAAAAAATAGTAGAAAGGATCAATGAAACTAAGGGCTGGTTCTTGGAGAAGATAACAAAGTTGACAAAACCTTAGCCAGACTCACTAAGAAAAAAAGAGAGAAGGCTCAAATTAATAAAATTAGAAATGAAAGAGGGGAAATTACAATGGATACTACAGAAATACAAAGGATAAGAGAATACTATGAAAAACTACATGCCAAGAAATTGGATAACCTAGAAGAAATGGATAAATTTTTAGACTCATAGACCTCCCAAAACTGAATCAAGAAGAAATAGAGAATCTGAATAGAGCAATCACAAGTAAAGAGATTGAAACAGTAATCAAAAACCTCCCAGGGGCTGGCCCCATGGCGTAGTGGTTAAGTTCTGTATGCTCTGCTTCAGCAGCCTGGGTTCACCAGTCTGGACCCTGGGTGTAGACCTACACCGCTAATCAGCCATGCTGTAGTGGCAACCCACACAAAAAATAGAGCAAGACTGGCACAAATGTTAGCTCAGGGCTAATCTTCCTCAAGCAAAAAAAAAAAGAGGAAGATTGGCAAGAGATGTTAGGTAAGGGTGAATCTACGTCAGAAAAAATCTGCTAAAACAGAAGTCCAGGACCAGATGACTTCTCTGAAGAATTCTACCGAGCAATCAAAGATTTAATACCTATCCTTCTCAAATTATTCCAAAAAGTTGAAGAAGATGGAACACTTCCTAACTCATTCCACGAGGTGAACATCACCCTGATACCGAAAACAGACAAGGACAACACAAAAAAAGAAAATTACAGGCCAACATCGCTGATGAACATAGATGCAAAAATCCTCAACAAAATATTGGCAAATCGAATACAGCAATACATCAAAAGGATCATACACCATGATCAAGTAGGATTTATTCCAGGGGTGCAGGGATGGTTCAACATCTGCAAATCAATTAATCTGCTAAACCACATTAACAAAATAGAGAATAATCATCACGTGATCATCTCAATAGACGCAGAGAAAGCATTTGACAACATCCAACATCCATTTATGATAAAAACTCTGAATAAAATGGGTATAGAAGGAAAGTACCTCCACAAAATAAAGGTCAGATATGACAAACCCACAGCTAATATCATTCTGAGTGGAGAAAAACTGAAAGCTATCCCTCTAAGAACAGGAACCAGACAAGGATGCCCACTGTCACCACTCTCATTTAACATAGTGTTGGGAGGCCTAGCCAGAGCAGTCAGGCAAGAAGAAGAAATAAAAGGGTTTCAAATTGGAAAGTAAGAAGTGAAATTGTCACTATTTGCAGATGACATGATTTTATGTCCTAAAGAATGCACCAAAAAACTTTTAGAAATAATCAACACAGCAAATTTGCAGGATACAAAACCAACATACAAAAATCAGTTGCATTTCTATACACTAACAACGAAGTAGCAGAAAGAGAAATTAAGAATACAATCTCATTTACACTCGCAACAAAAAGAATAAAACACCTAGGAATAAACTTAACCAAAGTGGTGAAAGATCTGTACACTGAAAACTAGAAAACATTGTTGAAAGAAATTCAAAACACAAGGAAATGGGAAGATGTTCTATGCTTTTGGATTGGAAGAATTAACATAGTTAAAATGTTCATACTTCCTAAAGCAATCTACAGATTCAGTGCAATCCCTATCAAAGTTCCAACAACATTTTTCACAGAAATAGAATAAAGAATCCTAAAATTTATATGGAACAAGACCCCAAATAGCCAAAGGAACCCGGAGAAAAAAGAACAAAGCCGGAGGCATCACAATCCCTGATTTCAAAATACGCTACAAAGCTATAGTAACCAAAACAGCATGGTACTGGCACAAAAACAGACACACAGATCAATGGAACAGAATCGAGAGCCCAGAAATAAACCCACACATCTATGGACAGCTAATTTTCGACAAGAGAGCCAAGAACATACAATGGAGAAAGGAGTCTCTTCAATAAATGGTGCTGGGAAAACTGGACAGCCACAAGCAAAGGAATGAAAGTAGACCACTGTCTTACACCATACACAAAAATTAACTCAAAATGGATTAAAGACTTGAATATAAGTCCTAAAACCATGAAACTTCTAGAAGAAAATACAGGCAGTATACTCTTTGACACTGGTCTTAGCAGCATATTTTCAAGTACCATGTCTGACTGGGCAAGAGAAATAATAGAAAAAATAAACAAATGGGATTACATCAAACTAAAAAGCTTCTGCACAGCAAAGGAAACCATCGACAAAAGGAAAAGACAACCTAACAATTAGGAGAAGATATTTGCAAACCACATATCTGACAAGGGATTAATATCCAAAATATATGAAGAACTCATACATTTGAACAACAAAAAAACTAATAATCAAATTTAAAAATGGGCAAAACATCTGAACAGACATTTCTCCAAAGAAGATATACAGATGGTCAATGGGCACATGGAAAGATGCTCACCATCATTAACTGTCAGGGAAATGCAAATCAAAACTACAATGAGATATCACCTCACACCCATCAGAATGGCTATAATTAACAAGTCAGGAAACAACAAGTGTTGGAGAGGATGTGGAGAGGAGGGAACCCTCGTACACTGCTGGTGGGAGTGCAAACTGGGGCAGTCACTCTGGAAAACAGTAATGAGATTCCTCAAAAAATTAAGAATACAACTATCATACCATCCAGCTATTCCACTGCTGGGTATTTATCCAAAAAACATGAAAACATGAACACATGAAGATACATGTACCCCATATTCATTGCAGCATTATTCACTATAACCAAGACTTGGGAGCAACCTAAGTGCCCACCAAGGAACGAATGGATAAAGAAGATGTGGTATATACACACAATGGAATTCTACTCAGCCATAAGAAACGACGAAATCTGGCCATTTGTGACAGCACGGATAGACATTGAAGGTATTATGCTAAGCAGAATAAGTCAGAGGGAAAAAGCCAAATACTGTATGATCTCACTAATAAGTCGAAGATAAAAACAACAATCACAGAGAGACAGAGACTAGATTGGTGGTTACCAGAGGGGAAGCGAGTAGGCAGGAGGGCAAAAGGGGTGACTAGGCACATGTGTGTGATTATGGATTGCAATTAGTCTTTGGGTGGCCAACATGACATAATCTACACAGGAATCAAAATATAATGATATACACCTGAAATTTATAAATGTTATAAACCAATGTTAACACAATTTTTAAAAATTTTAAAAAACAAAAACAAACAAAAGAATACAATACCATTTACAATTGCAACAAAAAGAATAAAATATCTAGGAATAAACTTAACCAAGGAGGTGAAAGACCTATACACTGACAACTATAAGACATTGTTGAAAGAAATCAAAGATGATGTAAAGATATGGAGACATATTCCATGCTCACGGATTGGAAGAATAAACCTAATTAAAATGCAATCCACAGATTCAATGCAATCCTGATCAGAATCCCAATGACATTCTTCACAGAAATAGAACAAAGAATCTTAAAACGTATGGAAGGAGAAAAGATGCAGAACAGCCAAAGCAATCCTGAGAAAAAAGAACAAAGCTGGAGGCATCACAATCCCTGACTTCAAAATGTACTACAAAGCTACAGTAATCAAAACAGCATGGTACTGGCACAAAACAGACACACTGATCAATGGAACAGAACAGAAAGCCCAGAAATAAAACCACACATCTATGGACAGGTAATCATCAACAAAGGAGCCAAGAACATACAATGGAGAAAGGAAAGCCTCTTCAGTAAATGGTGTTGGGAAAATTGGATAGCCACATGCAAAAGAATGAAAGTAGACCATTATCTTACACCAGACACAAAAATTAACTCAAAATGGATTAAAGACTTGAAGGTAAGACGTGAAACCATAAAATTCCTAGAAGAAAATATAGGCAGTACACTCTTTGACACTGGTCTTAGCAGCATCTTTTCGAAAACCATGTCTGCTCAGGCAAGGGAAAGAAAAAACAAACAAAGGGGACTATATCAGACTGAAAAAACTTTTGAAAGGCAAAGGAAACCAGGAATAAAATGAAAAGACAACCCACCAACTGGGAGAAAATATTGGCAAATCATGTATCTGATAAGGGGTTAATTTCCAAAATATATAAAGATCTCATACAACTCAAAAACAAACAAAACAAGCAACCCAATCAAAAAATGGGCAGAGGATCTGAACAGACATTTTTGCTAAGAAGCTATACAGATGGCCAACAGGCACATGAAAAGATGTTCAACATCACTTATTACTAGGGAAATGCAAATCAAAACCACAATGAGGGGCTGGCCCGGGGGCACAGCAGTTAAGTTTGCAAATTCCTCTTCTTGGCGGCCCCAGGTTCACCGGTTCGGATCCCGGGTGTGGACATGGCACCGCTTGGCAAAGCCATGCTGTGGTAGGCGTCCCAAATATAAAGTAGAGGAAGACGGGCACGGATATTAGCTCAGGGCCAGTCTTCCTCAGCAAAAAGAGGAGGATTGGCAGCAGATGTTAGCTCAGGGCTAATCTTCCTTAAAAAAAAAAAAAACTACATGAGATATCACCTTACACCTGTTAGAATGGCTATAATTAACAGGACAAAAAATAACAAATGTTGGAGAGGGTGTGGAGAAAAGGGGATCCTCTTACACTGCTGTTGGGAATGCAAACTGGTGCAGCCACTGTGGAAAAGAGTATGGAGATTTATCAAAAAATTAAAAACAGAAATACCATATCACCCAGCTATCCCACCACTGGGTATTTATCAAAGAACTTGAAATCAACAATTCAAAGAGACTTAGTCACCCCTATGTTCACTGCAGCATTATTCACAATAGCCAAGACGTGGAAGCAACCCAAGTGCCTATCGACTGATGAATAGATAGAGAAGATGTGGTGTATATACATACAATGGAATATTATTCAGCCATAAAAAAGGCAAAATTGTCCTATTTGCAACAACATGGATGAACCTTGAGGGTATTACATTAAGTGAAATAACAGAGAAAGACAAACAGTGCATGATTTCATTCATCTGTGGAAGATAAACAAACACATGGAGAAAAAGAACAGATTAGTGGTCACCAGAGGGGAAGGGAGTTGGGGGTGGCGAAGGGGTAAAGGGGCACATTTATATGGTGACAGATAAAAACTAGACTATTGGCAGTGAGCACAATGCAGTCTATACAGAAACTGATAAATAAATAATGTACACCTGAAATTACACAGTGTTATAAACCATTATGACCTCAGTCAAATAACTGGGGGAAAAAACAAAATAAAAGCCAAAGTAAATACTGAGGCTTTTTCAAACCTGGGAGTTCTCAGGGGCGGAGTTGCTGGGGAGAAAGGGTGGCACCAAATAAAAGGATACTAAACGAAGGAGGACCCATCATAGAAAGTGTAATGCAACTTGCTGACCTTCTTGGCTGACTTGATGTCCTGTGACTGCCGGTTGAAGTGAGGATGGTGGGAGGCAGGGTGGTGGGGGGCGGGAGTGGAAGTGTGAGCACCAAGAGGGTGAGCGGGGTGGGAGCTCAGGGGCTGAACGTCTCCTTTCAGGCCCGTCAATGAATGAGAGGGTATATTTGCCCTGTAGTTGCGTAAGATCACGGGGTAGGAGAGATTCCTCTCTTTCCATGCGGCCCTCTCGGCTTCTCTGCAGGGAAGGAGACCAACAAACCTTCTAGCCACTTGGCTCTCACTCACCAGGGCGGCTCCCTCCAGCCCCGCCCCAGCTCCCAAGGCTCCCATCCATTTCCCCATCCCCAAAGTACCCCTGTCCCCACCCCGTTCCCATTCATCCTTAAAGGTAGTATTTCAGGGGACCCCTCTGAGCCCAGTCCTCGCTGGATTTCCACCTTCAGTGCTGGGGTGAGGACCTATAGAGCGGGAGTGTGTGCAGAAACGGGGCCTTGGGGGGCTGGAGGCTTCGCTCCCTCCCCAGTTCTGAGGTTACAGGAAAGAGAGCTCCCATCCAGAGTGTTACAGTAAGGGGCACACGGAGTGGCTGCCCTCTACCCGCGTTCTGTAGCTGCAAAAGTACTCAATGGTCCAGGAAGCCCACGACATACACGGCTTAGATGTGACTAGGTTTTAAATCCTTTACAGCCCGTGGTCTGGGCCTTCGGAGAAATGCAGACTAACTTGCTAGGATTTGGGGACCTGCCAAATCATAAATGTCATTTATCACCCACGTCACTGTTTTTAGTTTGTTTTCAGAGGTGCTTCTCTTTTCCGTAGGAGAATATCTGACAAACTATGTTAAGAAATAAACATTCAGGGCACAAAGGCTGCAAACGGTAAGAAGCTCTGCAAAGGGGCATCACTGGTGAGGAGGCGAAGAGCGAAGACCACCAAGCTGTGGGACCTCACGCCATGCCTTACCCTCCTGCTCGGGCTGCCTTAGTTTCCTGATCAGCAAAATGGGCACACGTCCCCTCTTCCCCATAAGGTTGTAGTAAGGACTGAAAAGGACTGTGAGTGGGAAAGGACTGGAGACATGCATGCGTGCGAGGGACGGCCACCCCTGTCCCTGTCATTGGGGGCCCTGGGTAGCCGAGACTTCCCCTCAGACACTTCCATGATTTCAGGCACACACGGGCGACTGCTGCCCACGCCATCCTCTCCCATCCACCCCCACCACTGAGGTGCTCACATACGGCGACACAACTCCTGCAGCTTCCCCCGGGCCTCGGGGCAGGGGTCGCTGAGCTGGGTGCTGTCAGAGGCAGAGGTCCCGGGGCCTCGGTGGCGGGGCGGTGTGGTGGGCTCTTCCACATTTTTCAATTTCCCTGTAATTGGAGATGAAGACGTTATGGAGGGCTTTTAGAAAATGGTCTCCCCAGATGCTGTGTCCACCCGAGGGTGAGCGGTGGGGAGAGCAGGACAGCGGCACCGCCTGAGAATCAAACTAATTGGGGAATCGTTTATGCTTCCCGGGCAGGTCACTCATGAAACAGAGACATCGCTCTGTGAGTCCACTGAGCCTGCGTCAGGAACAGACCGTGCAGAGTGGCGAATCCAGCTGTGTTTGCCGGACTAGTTCTAGTGGGCAGAGCACAGACGTGGCTGCCACGGACGCTGAAGTGATTCCCTTCTGATACCTCTGATCAAAGACAAAACGTCCCAGGGGGTCAGCACTGCCCTGGCGTTGGCTGATCTCAGGCCTTCTGCAGAGGGCAGTGTGTCGATTGAGACTTGCACTGCAATTTTTTTAAATAACTGTGGTAAAATACACATAAAAATTTACCATCCTAATCATTTATTTATTTATTTGGTGAGGAAGATTGGCCCTGAGCTAACATCTGTTGCCAATCTTCCTTTTTTTTTTTCCTCTCCAAAGTTCCCTAGGACATAGTTGTATGTCCTAGTTGTAGTATATCCTTCTAATTCTTCTATGTGGGACGCCACCTCAGCACGGCCTGATGAGCGATGCCAGGTCAGCGCCCAGGATCCAAACTGGGGAACCCCGGGCCACCAAAGCAGAGTGCACGAACTTAACCACTCAGCCACAGGCTGGTCCCAACCATCTTAATCATTTTTAAGTGTACACTTCAGCCATATGAAATACATTCACATTGTTGTATAGCCATCACCACCATCCATCTCTACAGCTCTTTTCTTCTTGTAAAATTAAAACTCTCTACTCATTAAACAATAACTCTCCATTCTCCACTCCCCCCGGGCCCTGGTGGCAACCACTGTTCTACCTTTTGGCTTTATAGTTTTGACTACTCTAAGTAGAACCATACAGCATTTGCCTTTTTGTCACCGGCTTATTTCATGCAGCATAATGTCCTCAAGCTTCATCCATGTTGTAGTATGTATCAGAATTTCCTTCCTTTTTAAGTCTTAGTAATATTCTATTGCATGTATAGACCACATTTTCTTGATGCACTCATCCACTGATGGATGCTTGGGTTGCTTCCACATTTGAGCTATTGTGAATAATGCTGCTATGAAGATGGATGTGCAAATATCTCTTCAAGATTATGCTTTCAATTTTTTTTTTTTTTTTGGCGAGGAAGGTTGGCCCTGAGCTAACATCTGTCGCCAATTTTCCTCTTTTTGCTTGAGGAAGACTGTCACTAAGCTAACATTTGTGACAATCTTCTTCTATTTTGTATGCAGGATGCCGCCACAGCATGGCCTGACAAGCAGCGTGTATGTCTGTGCCCAGGATCCAAACCCACGAACCTTGGGCAGCTGAAGTAGAGCGCTTGAATGTAACCACTATGCCACTGGACCAGCCCCTCAATTCTTTTGAGTATATACCCAGAGGTGGAATTTCTGGATCTTATGGTAATTCCATTTTTAATCTTTTGAGGAACTGCCGTAGAGTTTTCCACGGTGGCTGCACCAATTTACCTTCCCACCCGCAGTGCACAAGGTTTCCAACTTCTCCTACATCCTCTCCAGCTCTTGTTGCTTTCTGTTTTTTTGATAGTAGACATCCTACCGGGGGTGAGGTAGTATCTCGTTGTAGTTTTGACTTGCCTTTCCCTAATGATTAGTGATGTTGAGCATCTTTTCCTGTGCTTATTGCCATTTGCTTATCTTCTTTGGAGAAATGTCTATTCAAGTCCTTCGCCCATATTTGAATCAGGTTGAGTTTTAGAAGTTCTCTATATATTATGGGTATCAATCCTTTATCAGATATATGATATGCAAATATTTTCTCCTATTCTGTGGGCTGCCTTTCTACTCTGTGGACAGTGCCTTTTGATGCATAAACTTTAAAAATGTTCATGCAGTCTATTTTTAGTCTATTTTTTCTTTTGTTGCCTGTACCTTTGGTGTCATATCCAAGAAATCATCACCAAATCCAAGGTGACGAAGCTTTTATCCTATGTTTTCTTCTAAGAGTTTTATTGTTTTACTTCGTATATTTAGGTCCTTGATCCATTTTGAGTTAATTTTTGTATATGGTGTTGGTAAGGACCCACTTCATTCTTTTGCATGTGGATATACAGGTTTCCCAGCATCATTTGTAGAAAAGACTGTCGTTTCTCCACTGAATTCTCCTGGCACTCTTGTCAAAAATAATTTGACCACACACGCAAAGATTTATTTTTGAGGTCTCCAGTCTATTTCCTGGTTTATACATCTGTCTTAATGCCGATGCCACACTGCTTTGATTATTGTAGATTTGTAGTCAGTTTTGAAATCAAGAAGTGTGAGTCCTCCAGTCTGGTTCTTTTTCAAGATTGTTTTGGCTATTTGGGGGTCCCCTGAGTTTCCATATGAATTTTAGGATGAATTTTTCTATTTCTGCAAAAAACATCACTGGGATTTTGATAAGGATTGCACTGAATCTGTAGCTGTCTCTGAATAGCACTGATGTGTTAACAATATTAAGTCTTCCGATCCATGAACATGGGATGCTTCCATTTATTTGTCTTCTTTAACTTCTTTCAACAATGTTGTATAGTTTTCATCGTACAAGTCTTTCACCTCCTTGATTAAGTTAATTCCTAAGTGTTTTATTCTTTTTATACTATTGTAAATGGAATTGTTTTTGTAGTGTCCTTTTCAGCTTGTTCATTGTGTATAGAAATGCAACTGATTTTTGTGTGTTGAGTTTGTATCCAGCTACTTTGCTGAATTCATTTACTAGTTCTAAGAGTTTCTTCGTGGAATCTTTCGGGTTTTCTACATATAAGATCATATCATCTGCAAACAGAGATAATTTTAATTCTTCCTTTCCAATGTGGATGCATTTTATTCCTTTTCTTATCTAATTTCTCTGGCTAGAACTTCTAGCATTATGTTGAATAGAAATGGTGAAAGCAGGTATCCTTGCTTTTGTTCCTGATCTTAGAGGAAAGGCTTTCAGTCTTTCACCATTGAATATGATGTTTGCTGTGGGTTTTTCATATACGACTTTTATTATGTGATGGTAGTTTCCTTCTACTTTTAGTTTGTTGAGTGTTTTTATCAGGAAAGGGTGTTGAATTGTCAAATGCTTTGTCTGTGGCAATTAAGACGATCATGTGGGGGGTTTTTTCCTTCATTGTGTTAACTGCTGTATTACATTGATTGAGTTTATGTATGTTGAACCATCCTTGCATTTCAGGAATAAATCCCACCTGGTGTCATGGTGTATAATCCTTTTAATATGCTGTTGAATTCTGTTTGCTAGTATTTCGTTGAGGATTTTTGCATCAATGTTCATAAGGGATATTGGTCTGTAGTTTTCTTTTCGTGTAGCGTCTTTGTCTAGTTCTGGTATCAGGGTAATGCTGGCCTCATAGAATGAGTTGGGAAGTGTTCTCTCTTCAATTTCATGGAAAAGGTTGAGAATGATTGGCATTAGTTCTTTAAATATTTGGTAGAATTCATTCAGGTCCAGGGTTTTTCTTTCTTGGGAAATTTTTGATTACTCATTCAATCTCCTTACTATTTATAAGTCTATTCAAATATTTATTTCTTCAGGATTTAATCTTGGTAGGTTTTGTGTTTCTAGGAATCTGTTCACTTCATGTAGGTTATCCAATTTGTAGGTGTACAATTGTTCACAGCACTCTCTTATGATCGTTTTTATTTCTGTAGAATCAGAAGTAGTGTCCCCACTTTCAATTCATTTTAGTAATTTGAGTCTTCTCTCTTTTTTTCTTAGTTGATCTAGCTAAAAGTTTGTCAACTGCTCTGTTGATCTTCTTGAATAATCAACTCTTGGTTTCACTCATTTTCTCTACTGTTTTGTTTATTCTCTGTTTCATTTCTCTCTGCTCTAATCTTTATCATTTCCTTCCGCTAGCTTTGGGTTTAGTTTCCTCTTCTTTTTCTACTTCCTTAAGTTGTAAAGTTAGGTTGTTTATTTGAGATCTTTCTTGCCTTTTAATGTAAGCATTTATAACTATAAATTTCTCCTTTAGTACCACTTTCACTGCATGCCATAAGTTTTGGTATGTTGTGTTTTCATTTTCATTCATCTCTAAGTATTTTCTAATTTCCCCTGTGATTTCTTCTATGATCTGTTGGTTGTTTAAGAATGTGTCATTTAATTTTCACAGTTTTGTGAATTTTCCAGTTTTCCTTCTGTTATTGATTTCTAACTTCATCCCATTGTGGTCAGAGAAGATACTTTGTATGGTATCTATGCATTTCAATCTATTAAGACTTAATTTGTGGCCTACCACATGTCCTATCTTGGAAAATGTCCTACGTGCACTTGAGTTTTCTCAAGTGTATTGTTTTGCTGTTTGTGTTCTGTATGTGTCTGTTAGAGCTAGTTAGTTTATTGTGTTATATAAGAGCTCTATTTCCTTATTTATTTTCTCTCTAGTTGTTTTTTTCATTACTGTGAATAGGGTACTGAAGTTACCAACTATTATTGTAAAACTTTCTATTTCTGTCTTTAATCTGTCAGTTTTTGCTTCATGTATTTTCCTGGTCTGTCATTAGGTGCATAAATGTTTACAATTGTTTTATCTTCTTGCCGTATTGAAGCTTTAATTAATATATAATGTCCTTCTTTGTCATTTGTAACTTTTTTTGATTTAAAGTCATTTTGTCTGATATTAGCATAGCCACACCTATTCTCTTTTGGTTACTATTTGTATGGAATATCTTTTTCCATCCTTTCAGGTTCAACCTGTTTGTGTCTTTGGATCTCAAGTGAATCTCTTGTAGACAGCATGTAGTTGGATCATGTGTTTTTATCCATTCTGCCAATTTGCCTTTTGATTGGAAAGTTTAATCCATTTGTATTTAAAGTAATTACTGATAATGAGGGACATCTGTCACTGTGCTATGTGTTTTCTATATGCCTTGTAGTTTTTGTCCCTCATTTCCTGCATTACTGTCTTGTTTGTGTTGAGTTGATTTTTTGTAGTGAAATCTTTCAATTCCTTTCTCATTTTCTTTTTTGTGTATAACCATTTTCTTTGGGGTTACCATGGGAATTATATTTAACATCCTAAAGTTATAACACTCTAATTTGAATTTTCACCAGCTTAACTCAATAACATACAAAAATTCTCCTCCTTTACACCCTTGTTCCTAGCTCTTTTAGTTGTTGATGTCATAAAATTACATCTTTATATATTATGTGCCCACCAACATAAACTCACAAATCTTTTAAATGTATTAGTCTTTTAAATTATGTAGAAATCAAGATTTGCAGTTAAAAGCCAAAGTTACAGTAATCATAGCTCTTACACTAATAATATTTTTTCTTTAAATGTATTAGTCTTTCAAATCATGTAGGAAACAAAAAATGCAGTTACAAACCATTGTCACAATAATACTAGCTTTTATAATTGCCCATGTGTTTACATTTATTGAGATCTTTATTTCTCCATATGGCTTTGAGATATATCTAGTGTCCTTTCATTTCACCTTGCAGGACTCCCATAAGATCTGCAGAGGATGCCTAGTGGGCACGGATTCCCTCAGGTTTTTTTTTTATCTTGGAATGTCTTAACATCTCCCTCACTTTTGAAGGACGGTTTTGCTGAATATAGGATTCTTGGTTGACAATTTTTTTCCTTTAGCACTTTGAATAGTCACGCACTGCTTAATGACAGAGATATATTCCGAGAAAGGCATCATTAGGTGATTTTGTCATTTTGCCAACAACATAGAATGTACTTACACAAACCTAGATGGTAAAGCCTACTACACACCTAGGCTATATGGTACTAATCTTATGGGACCACTGTCACATATGTAGTCTGTCATTGACTGAAATGTCATTAAATGGCACATACTGTATGCTGGTCCAGTGCTTTCTGGCTTCCAAAGTTTCTGAAGAGAAATCTACCGATAATCTTATTGAGTATTTCTTGTAGTAACAACTTGCTTTTCTCTTGTTGCTTTCAAGATTCTTTGTCTTTTAAAAGTTTGATTATAATGTGTCTTGTGTGGGTCTCTATGAGTTCATCTTACTTGGAGTTTGTTAAGCTTCTTTGATGTTTATATTTATGTCTTTCATCAAAAAAATGGGGAAGTTTTTAGCCATTATTTATTCAAATATTCTCTCTGTCCCTTTCTCTCTCTCTTCTCCTTCTGGGACTCCCAAAATGCATATGTTATTCCTCTTGATGGTGTCCCTTAGGCCCTGTTCATTTTTTTTCAATCTTTTCTTTCTCTTCTTCAGATTCAATAATTTCCATTGTCCTATCTTCAAGTTCACTGATCCTTTCTTCTGCCTGCTCAAATCTGTGGATGGAGATGTTTTGTGCTTATTGCACTTATTTTCACAGTGATCTCCTGTGGCAAGTGTTAGGTGGTATGAGGATTTGGTGACATGAAATCATGGAGGTGATCCTCCATGACAGAAGTTCCAAAGGCATCTATTCAGGTCCTGCCTGCTTCCTAGCCTCTGCTGCCTACCTGGCTGGATCCACTTGCTCTCCCTTGATATATGCAGGCTCAACTTCACCTTGGTCTCAAGAATGAAACCTGGCTTCAGGCCAAGGGCATTGTTCAGGCTCCAGCTGAGCCCTGAAGGCTGAAGAATGAAGACTTCCTCACTGTCAGCCAAGTCTTGGGGGTTTCCAGTGGTGCTTGGGTACCACCTCTGGTATCTGCCACCCTGAATGGTTTCTGGTCCCTTCCCCCATTCCTCCCACCACCAGAGACCAGAGACAACCCTGAGGCCCAGCTACCAGCTGGCTGAACTCATGAAACATCTACTAGCCTGAGCATCCATGTCTGGCCTGCCCCTGGTTGCCTTGGGGCCTCAAGACAACAGACTTCTCTCAGTTCTATTTCATAAATTTGGGCTACTTTCCAGAAACAGTTGTTGTCTCCTCATGGAGTAGGCCCAACTCCTGGAGCCTGTGTGTTCCAAGTCTGCCTGGTCCTGTACCTGCAAAGGGGGCCAGCTGGTGAGGTGTGATAGCACGTGTACATGGAACAGATAGTGCAAGTCCCAAACCCAAAGTGACTCAATACACTACAATATATTGTCCCAACTGGGGAAGTCCCTAGAGTGAGAATGGGGATAATTAATAGTTATGTCAGGATGATAAACATAAACTGGGACATTCCTGGGCAAGAGAGGACACACGGTTACTATATACCATTAGGGAAGGTTAACCACCCATCCTAGCATGCATGTGTAAGAGTAATCCCAAACACTATCAAGAACCTACAAGAAATGCAGCACCACTGAGCACACATCCTAGTGCAATTTTTTGCAACAAGATCATAACAATTGTATCTTAGTGGGGTAGTTTTCCTTCAAAGGAACTGTGTCAATTTAGGGCCAGCTCAGGAGGGGAGAAAATAAAACCAGGAGCACACCAAATGGGATATCAGAAATGATTCTATGGGTTATTGAATAATGAAAGAAAACGTATTGTAGAGGTAATGGAACCAGGGAAATGAGAGGGGGCAGCTGAATCCACTCCATGCAGGGAAGCTGAGGCTGTCAACTCCATCAGGGAAGGCATTCTTTGTCTTAGAGTCCACATGTGTGCCCCCAGCATTTAGGACAGTGACTGACAACTAGCAACTATTCAGTACACATTTGTTCACTGATTGAAAGCATATAGGATCAGTTTGATACAGAGGGTGAGGCCTGGAGGAAGGGAAATCACACAGCCAGTCAGGGCGGGGTCAGGAATAAGATCCAAACTTCTCAACTTCCAGCCTTACCTCCAGTGTCCGTGGGAATCAATTGGACAGCCTTTGAGCATTCCCACCTTATGTGGATCCTCCCACCATCTCTTTGCAAATACAGTCCTCCCCCACCTACCCCATTTCACCACTCTGCCATCATAGCCTGGGGGCCCTGGAAGTTCCAAGAAGTCTTGCCCTGCCCTCTCCAGCTCCAACTTCTCTCTCCCCTGAGCTGCACAGTTGTTGCCATATTGTTTGGTCTCATCTGCCACCGGTTCTTTCCCTTAAGCGTTTCTTTCTGTTGTGTGTCTTTCTCAATAGCATAGGAATGAATGCCTTCTGTCTTTGTTTTCTGCCTGCACGAACTGGCCTAGTTTGGGACACTGTTAGGTTTAGTGTGCAAACACCTCTCTTCAGATACTGGTTCTCCTACTTGCTGTGTGAGTATGGGCAACACAGATCTCTCTCTGAGCAGATAGGGTGAGTTTGGGATATTGTAGGAGGTGGGAGATGAGGGTTCGATAGGGGTGTTGTCCCAGTAGAGGGGAACCACCTCACCAGGAATGGAGGGCGTATAAGCATTCAAACCAGGAGACTGCCCTGTGGAATGACTGGTTGAGACGTATCAGCTTTCACGGGAAAGAACCTGTGTCGATAGCTGCTGAGTCTCCAGCCAGGGCAGCTATATATCATTCCTATCAGAAAACTAAGTCAAACCAACCCATGAACCTACTCAGGGAATCTTCTAGCCCCCTCCCCACCCCCTTCTCCACCCCCGAAGATGGGTCAAGAGGTCTTGCTGGAAACCACTGTTACCTGTTTTCTTCTTGACTTCCCTTCCAGTTGAGAGGGAAAAGCTCAGACAGCCAGTAGCGGGTTCGTAGATAAGCTGGTAAGGAGAGTCCACGCCAATGGCGGAGATGTTGATGGGGGACTCTGGAGTGGAAGAGAGAGATTCTTCTTTTTTTAATTTTTTTAACCAAAAATGTAATATGGATTTTTTTGTTCTGACAGTATGGTAGACCAGATATTCTCAAGTGCCTTGTTGTTAAAAAAAACCCAGATCTTGGAAGGAAAGACTTTTTAATGCACGAGTGGCTGAAAGTAATTAAGGGAAACCTTTAAGGTTCCCCTCTACAGGGTCCTGCCTCCCATATCTCCCAAGAGTGAAATGACACCAGAGCAGGGAGCAGCAAGCACTCAAGGTGTTGTCACCCTACGGGCTACTGCAGATGTAAGCGCTGCGCTAGGTCGAGAGAATACACCTCGGGCCAGCCAGAAGGAAATGTATAGTCGTCTATTTCCCCTCATCCAAGCCACAGAAATCAGATGCTTCTCCAACAACAGATCAGTCTCCAGCAGAATCACACTCTCCTGTGTAGAATCATTTGATATCTGGCCACGTAAGAATTAAAATTGAGCACCCCTATCACTCGTAGAAAATCTTGATCATTCTTAAATGACAAACTTCATCAAATCTTTGCTTATTTTCCCCCAAATATGGTTATTTAACTGATTAGGCATGAAATTGTTAGGAAATGTTAAGCAATTCATTCACTGACATGATTCATTCAAATTCATAAAGAAAATGGCAAACCTGACCGCACGAGTAGACAAAGATTATAAGCAGAGACGCACACTGGATGATGCAGACACGCCAACAGTCACCTTTGCTGGTGATCCCAAGGCTGGAATGGGAACAACTTCAGTACCTCCAACTTAGCAGAAATGAAAAGAGCTAACAATAGCAACGCTGGTAAAGATGGAATAAAATTAGCCAACCCTGGTGGGGTCGAGCAAATCCACCGAGAAAGCAAGCAATACACATATCGAGACCCTCTGCCTCAATAACCCCTCTCCCGGGAAACCAATCTTAATAGGCAATGCAACAGAGAGAAGAAGTGAGGTACACAAAGCTGCATATCATAATGCACATTGTACTCATAACAAAAACCTGGAAACCTAAGCATTTGGTTAATTACGAAACATGAATGTTAGAAGGAGTCAACACCCACTCAAAGGGATAACTATTCAAGTATATAGCCATGTTGGAAAACATTTGTGCCTGTTAAGTAAAAGAAACTGAGAAACAGAAAAATTGCTGTATTCTTAAAAACCTGGATCTCTCTCTCTATATATATATACACATATAGATAGATAGACAAACAGACAAAGGGAACTGTAAGAGTGAAAAATAGCTATTACGTAAAGATGGCAAGATTATTTGTTCTTGTTTTTGGTACGTTGTAATTTAATGATACTGTCGTCAACTAAAAATGAAGAAGCAGTCCAGTTCTCTTTCACAACATGCCAAGACTAGTAGGTATTAGGACAGGAGACAAGGATGGAAACAGTCTTATTACTGTGAAAATATTCCCCTAGCAAGGGGTATATTCCGGCTACAGCTTTAAGGGAAGAATACCTCAGACTCAGTTACAGCTTTGGTCTACTTCATGCAATAAGATGAGCCAGAAAAGCAAGATTCATGCAAAATAAATTGACAGAGTTTATATCTTCTTTTTAATGCCCTGGGAGAGCTAATTCAAGTCCTTCTAGGACGAATGCTTTTCCGAAAGAAATGGATCGCTCCTTCATTTATATTTTGTTATTTAGATTTCTTTCTTTTTCAAACTCTAGGCTTGTTTAAAGAGAGGAGCATCTGAAACAGAAGTGCCAGAGAGAGATTTCGAGAGAGAGATTTCCTGGAGAGGGAGGGACGGCTCTCTCAGCGCTCTGGCCATGCGGCAGGATGCAGCAGTCACGGAAGGCGCTCCAGAGCTCAGCGCCGTTCTGCGGATTCGCCTCCACTAGGTCAACCACAACCCACGAGGGATGCCGAAGCCGCTGCGTCCTGGGTGAAAGCCTGTGATCCGGCAAGAAGGCTCAAACCCCGCATGAGGGGGAGTGCCGGAGGCGACCATCGTTTCCTTCTCAAGGGCAGGAAACACAGGGTTCAGGCAGAGCACCAGGGGCAGGTCTGTGGGTGGGCGGTTGGGCCTGGACGTCCAGGACACCTCCAGGGGGCTCTCCTCCCCACACAACAGACCATCAGGCAGCTGTCCCCCGAGTGAGGTGAAGCTCTAAGCCCTGTGTGGAACGCAAGGTGCAGAACTCCGTGTATGCTGGTAACCATCTGCATGGAAAATTACAGCATGATCCGAAGGCCTGCGTTATCAGGGCTTAGCTGATCCCAAACAGAACCGGCACAGAGTAAATTCCCTTAAAACGGAGACCTCCATTTCATGGTAAATAGTGTGCTTGTAGAGGGGAGGGGTTTGATTGGAATTTTGTCTTAGAAAAGGAAGCCAAAATTTATCTAAAATAACCTTATTTATCTTGTATTTAACCAAACTTTGTTGGTATTGTAAGCACACACTAATTCTTATAAGAAATAAAAATGACTGTGGATTTTTTTGAGTCAGTGTGATTTCCTTTCTTCCTAAATGGCGACATGATACCAATGAAACGAGTTCCTTCATGCTCACTTTTTGCGAAGACATCCAGGGACTTTATCAATGTTTCTTCCTCACCCTTCGCTACCCAAGTCATGCTTTCTCCATGGAGTCATTATCCTAGCTGTTTTCCCCTCGTCGGTAGTTAACTAGTTTTGCTCCATCATATCACTCATCAGTGGCTTCGCGTGGGAATCGCGCGGCTCTCCAACATCACTTTCACTAACGCCATAAAATCCTACATTTTTGCCAAGGTTTGCAATTTCACTATGCAATTTATTTGCATTGTGTGTGTGAGTTATTATTAGATGTTTAACCTCTGACCATCAAGGAAAGCCTGCCAAGCATTCAGTGGCCAGGGCGATGCTAAATGCGGATGGATTTCAGAGGCAGCTTCCAGACCCCATTCCCTCGCCCGTCCAGAGATGGCGTCCTCCCCCTTTGCCTCTATCCTTCCCCTCACGTTGTGGCACTTGCTCTTTGGATAATGCACTCATAAGCAACATAGTGCTTCACGTTCTTTTAAACTTTATTTAAATAACATCACACCAAATGTATCCTTCTATAACTTGCCTTTTTCTTTTTTTGCTTAACACGACTTTTTGAGATTTATCAATATTGCTATGTGTGCTTTAGTGTTTGATTCATTTTCACTTCTCAGTATGTTTCATTGTCTAGCCTGTAATTTATTTATTTTTCTCCTGTTGATGGGCATTTAGGTTGTTTCCAATTTTCTTTTTTCTATCAGCAAACATTCTGCTACAACTTCTTGCACAGGTGTGTGAGTTTCTCTAGGGCAGTGTGGCTCTCACGTGCGGCCTCTAGACTGGGATGAAGCCACACCAGGCCACGACCAGGTGAGTACAAAATCTGAGAATAAACATTTAGAAAACTCTGTAGCAATTTGACGTTGCTGTGGCATCTTTATCATGTTTTTTAAAGGGTCAGTTCTCAAGAGATTGGAAATTTTACAAATTGGTCCTTCGCCACAGATTGAGGAGCACAGCTCTAGGAAATGAGCAGGGGAGAAACTGGTGGGTTGTAAGATGCTAGAGCATCTCCCACCTCACAGATGCCCCCAAACTGCTCTCCACAGGAACGGCACCAATTTATGCACTCGCCTGCAGTGTCTGAGGACTCCTGTTGCTTCACAGTCACCTGAACTTTTGGAAACGTCAAACGTTTAAACTGGCGGTTTGACCTTTCCATTGCACTCCTGTTGGTATTGTTTAAACTTTCACATAAGGGCCGACACTTGGCTACCCACCGTTCTCCATCTGTCCAGCAGCATAGCCACTTTTCCCAGCGGTGCTGAGCAGGTAGCTGAAGGCCGTCTCCTTGGCACTGAGGTGGAGCAGCTGGCTGGCCTCCACGAAGCGCCTCGTGATGTCCAGGGGGTTGGCGCCCACTAAAGAAATCATCAAAGGCAACTCGTTCTCCTCCCAGCATGAGGCTGATGCTTCCAGAAAAGGAACTCCGCAAACGGCCCAGGAAATAGGGTAGAGAGAAGGTCGACTCCTCGGGCAGGCAAGTGTGCGGGGCTCCTCGTGGAAGGGTCTCGAGCTCTCAAGCCCTGTCAGGTGGCACTTTGCTCTCCCCCACCCTCACTCTGTTCTCTTCCCACCCGTAGGCCTGGGTACCAGCGCTGTTGGTGTTTAAAATAAGGTAGCATCTAGAAGGTTGGATTATTCATGTGGCTTTACATCCTGGCCTTGCTCTTGGGATGACACCCTCATTGTAGACGGACCCCTGTTCTCATGACTCTCTCTGGTTCTGGCTCTACTGGGCTCTGTCTTGCTACCCACCGATCAGCCCTCCCAACTCGCCCCCTCCTCCTAGGTGCTGTCTCTCTCTACCTCCACATCATTGCCACCAACTCTATCCTTCAGTACCTCTGACTTCGCTCTGTTCTCCACAGCCAACCTTCCAATCTGGGCTCGGCACAGTTGGGGGAATGGGAAGAAAAAGTGGAGAACAGAGAGGGGTGAGAGGATGATTCTCAGGGGTGATCATGGGAAGGAGTTCAATTCCTACAGCAGACCCACGGCCGCCACCTATTCCCAGTGCATCCTTATATACCTGTCTCGGGTGGGTGCAGTGGACACACACATATTTGTCCAGGCCAGACCTTTCTGGGCCCAGAAAAAAGTGGAGAATAATCTGGCGAACCAGCCTTACCAGCCATAGACTCCATCATGACCTTCATCTTCAGGCTGAGCAGCTCTGTCAGCAGGTGGACGGACTGCCGCTGGAACTTGTGCAGGGTGTCCTGGGCGGAGGGCAGCAAATGGTCATGGGCGATGGAGAAGGTGAACTTGGCTGGCCTAGTGGATGTGGGCGGTGTTACTGGCGGTGGGGATTTCTTCTGGGTGGGGGCCGGCATGGGGGTCGATTCCATCAACACCAAGGGCGGGGCTCCCACGCTAATCTCCAGGCCCAGGATGTCAGATGCGGTAGGCACCATGGGGTCGGTGATGAGCTCCTCCCAAGTGAACTCAAAGATGTTTCTGATGCCCTTCGGTACAGAAATGCCTGCATTCCGGCAAACGATGAGCAGTTTGGAGATGTGGGCCAGCAGCTTGGGGGCCGTGACTGTGTACTGCCGGTACAGTTCTCGGTTACTCTTGACGTCGTTCATGTTGCTAGAGCGTGCATGCTGCTAGGTAATACTGTCCGTCTCCGACGAGAGGGACTTTCAGCTGTAAAGAGACAGAGCACCCTGAGAGGTGAGTGAGAGCGAAAGTCCTTACCTAAGGTGAAGCCTTACAGACAGACAGAACAGCGGTCCTGTGCAGGAAGGAGAAGGAAATCATTGGTCACTCTCCCCCAGCAGGGCAAAGGGACGTCCCTCCTCTTTTTTCTTCCCAGGGACACCATCAGATAGACCCACATTAGGGAGTCACTTTGGGAAGGGCCTGGGGATAAGCAGGTTCCAGAAACGGTTCCAGGGACAGTCAAACAAACTGAGTACCTACGGAGGGACCCTGGAGGCTGGAACGGGGAAGGGAGAAAGGCTCCACCACACCTTTTGTAGTTAGAGACCTGTGGGTGGAAGATCTGCTTGTGCTCTACTAATAAGCCTGCAAAAACAAAAAGATGTTTCATTGGCTCTTTCTGGAAGAAGGTGACGTGGAAGACCCCGGTTGTAATGCAAGGATGGGCATGGAATTATTTAACACGTATATCCAAGGGCAGACAGGAAAGAATGAGAAGAATGAATTTGCTTAATTCAACAACTAATATCATTTGCCACATTTCATCAGATCTAAGATTTGATGTAATTGATTGTTAGATGCAATATTTTACAAGAAAGAAAAAAAATGAATGTAAAATGCCATTGACTATAAGATCTATCACAATTTCAGAGATGTTAAAATGGGAAAAATGCATGCCTTGAAATTGATAAGCTGTAATAACTATTTTCCCACTCTGACAGTGCTTCCTCAGGGTCTGGGTGCTCCTCAAGTGGACACATGTGGCTGTGACGTCAGCAGTACGCGTGCTTGTGTCTCGGTCAGTGACAGTGATTTTTACTCTGGCATATTTCTAAATTGCATTTTATTCTTACCTTCATGATTTATACCAAAAGAAGACCACTGGCTGAAGAGAGAGGGTACGAAGGACAATGTGATGAACACAAATGGCTAGAAAAATTCGCAAATAGACTTCTAGGGTTTTGTAGTCAGATCTGAAAGTTTCATTCACCTGATCAAAATGAACCCCATAAAGACTTCCTTCAGTAATTTATCAATCTAAAATACATCTACAAAACAGTATAATCACTTCTTGATCTTACGCCACATGACAGTGATTATTTATTTCTCTAAATTCCTGAGGGGCTTCGTGAGAATACGAGCCTCTGCAAAGATGCTCAAGAACCCAGACACATGGAAAGACTGGTCTAAGGTCATCTTAGAGCAGAGGGGTGGGTCCTCTCTGATGCCCTCTGCTGGCATTTGCGTGTGATGTCAGCAGCTGCCCCTGTTGTCTGACTTAACTGGCCCCAACCAGCACCCTTGCTAGTAAGGTCGGCCTTCAGAGCAAAGGAAGGACCCCTGGCCAGCGCCTTCCAACAATCCTCGTTGCCACAGCCTTCCATCAGTTCTACCACCTTCCATCCCGACAGCCACTCCCCAGGTCCATGGCCATCCTATCCTGACACAGTCCTCATTCTTTCACTTTCAAACCCTGTCTGTCCTCTGCAGCTACTGTAAGTTTGCCACTCCAGGACCGCGTCCCGGGTGCACACCCTCAGCGTTCACAGAGCAGGTTCATGGCCGTGATCTTGTGCGACCACCTTGGGGTGAGAAGGCTATTATCTCTCCGGTTTCACTGATGAGGAATCAGAGGTTTAGAGAGGGCGAGCGCTCAGTCAGGAGTTGCCTGTCTGCAGACTCCCGGCACAGACGCCTTTCCAAACCCCACACTACTTCCCATTGCCATCAAGCTGCCTCTGTCCGTCCATCAGCAACAAATCTCCAGGGAACAAGAGTCCCATAGAGCAAACCCTCCTGACATCCTGCTGGTTTTCAGATAAAGCGGCTTCCTCTATTTGCTGACCCGTGGCAGCTCTATTCCTCAGCTCTGGAGACTCGAAAAATAGGTTCGCTTTTGAAATGATAAGTCTACAGAACAAAGACACCACTCAGAATCCTGGGCATCTGGGCAGCCAGCCAGAGCGGTCTGCCCCTGGCCGCGCAGGGCAGATTGGGTTTGAAAGCCAGGACGCCAATGCAGAGAAGATGACGAACGCAATCCTTGAAACGTTGACTGGTTTGAGGAACTTCTCCCCACTCCGCACTAGTTTCTTTCTTTTGAGGCTAATTTTGAAGATATGTCTTACAAACAGATAAAAGCTGATTTTTAAAATAGCTTCTTTGAGATATAATTCACATACCATACAAATCTTTTAAATCCTTTTTAAAGTGTACAATGATTTTTAGTATATTCAAAGTTGTGCAACCAACACTACTATCTAATTTTACAACATTTTCATCATCCCAAAAAGAAACCCATTAGCAGTCACTCTCCAGTCCCCCTCACCCCCAGGCAACACTAATCTGATTGCTGTCTCTACAGATTTTCTTGCCCTGGACAATTCAGACAAATGGAATCAGACAACATGTGGCTTTTGTTGACCGGTTTCTTTCCCTTTGCAAAAGGTTTCTGAGGTTCATCCATGTTAGAGGAGGCATCAGTACTTCATTCATTCTTATGGCAGAACAAGGTTCCACTACATGGATATACCACAATTTGTTGATGGATTCATGATGTGATGGACATTTTGGTTGTCTGCACTTTTTGGCTATCATGAACGGTGCTTCTACAATACTGCTTCACGTACAAGTTTCTGTGTGGACGTGTGTTTCATTTCTCTTGGATATGTATCTAGGGGAGGAATTGCTGGGTCACATGGTAACTCAGTGTTTAACATTTTGAGGAACTGCCAGACTCCTTTCCAAAGTCCTGAGCCACTTCACATTTCCACCCCAGTATACGAGGCTTCTAATTTCTCCATGTCCTTGTCAACATTTACTATGTCTTTTTGATTCTAGTACCATCCCAGAGGGTGTGCAGTGGTATCTCATTGTGGTTTGATTTGCATTTCCCTAACGACTAATGATGTTGAGTATCTTTCCATGTGTTTATTGGCCCATTTATATCTTCTTTGGAGAAATGTCTATTCCCATCTAAAAGCTGCTTGTTTGTTTTTTGAGGAAGGTTAGCCCTGAGCTGATGTCCACCACCACTCCTCCTCTTTTTGCTCAGGAAGATTGCCCCTGAGCTAACATCTGTGCCCGTCTTCCTCTATTTTGTATGTGGGACACCAGCTGATAAGCAGCATGTAGGTCCACACCCAGGACCTGAGCCAGTGAACCCTGGGGTGCCAAAGCAGAGTGCGGGAACTTAACCGCTATGCCACCAGGCCAGCTCCTAAAATCTGCACTTTTTTCCCAAAGAAATATCATTTTATGTTAAATGCACAAATAACCTATATCTATTACTATTTATCTCTTCAAAATCCAGGTAGAGGTGACCACGTGACTCTCCTGGCCTCTGAGATGCAGGTGGAGCTGGTGGGTAGGACCCCAGGAAACCTTCCTAAAGGAGACTGCCCTCAGAAAGAGAACACTTTTTCTTTACTCACTGCCCTTCTCTTCCATCTAGCCGGGAACGCATGAGATGGCTATAGCTCCAGCAGCCATTTGGAGCCATGATGTTACCTTGAGGAAGGAAGCCATGCGTTAAAGGTGGCCAAGCAGAGCGACAGAGCCTGGCTCCTCGTGACATCACCACACCCCACACCAGCACTTAACCGCCTACCTCCAAACTTCTTTCACAGGAGAAAATGAACCCTGATCTCTCTAAGCTGCTCCATTCGGACTTCTATTCTTGTAGTCCAATGTGATTCCTGACTGACAACCAGCCGTGCTGGAACGCCATCACTCCCTCTGCTCCAGTCCTCCAATTTTCACCCTGTCATTCATTCATTTTCCCATGACGGAGAGAAGGGCCCTGCCCTCGAGTAGCTTGACACTTAACAGGCAGAAGGGACTTACAAAATTGACTTATCGAATATATGATGAGGGTCACACTACAGAAAAACGTGCAAAAACCATGAAAACCCAAAGCAAAAGGCGTAAAGGAAGCAGGACTGAAGCCTGTCATAGAAGATGAGTAGGAAGGGGCTGGGCAGACAGGA